>NW_024879334.1:285000-489065 GCF_018340385.1 Cyprinus carpio
CATATTTTGCAGTACCTAGACGCTGTCTATCTTTCTTTCTGTCTCTCTTTCTCTCACTCTCTCTCTCTCTCTCTCTCTGTGGCTCAGTGTCTGTTTTTCCCCCCAAAGGCCCTGTAAGCATTCATGTATCACTGGCTTTGGCAAACTGCTAAACACACAAACACACACACTGTCCCCCAAACTCCTCACAACTCTGGGGAGCACACACACATGCATCTTCACCTTCATGTTTTTGTCTGTTTTCAAGTGTGGCCATCTGAATAAATCTGGACTGTCAGGTTTCTATCTATCTATCTATCTGTCTGTCTGTCTGTCTGTCTATCTATAGATGTATTTATATATTATAATGTATTGATGTATTTATAATTATGTAATTAAATTAAATTAAATATATAGACAATTATTATAGATTATTATTATTACATTTATAAATAAATATAATACACTATCTAATAATGTAATAATGTGCAAAAAAGTTTTATACACTATTGTGTGAATGACGCTTCAAAGCAGAATATATGTGCAAACAGGTGAAGTCTGTTGACCAAAAAAAAAAAAATAAATAAAATAAAAACTGTGGATGGACAACAATAATAGGAAATAATAATATCATGCTATATTTCTGATTTGGTGTAATAAAATGAAATGGCCACTTGAGGAATATGGTTGAGACCGTGGTGTTATACTAATACAAAAAAATGCTGCTTTTTCTGATAGAAACTATTAATAAAATTATTTGTGGAAGCACATAAATGTTTTCAGACGATGGCGTCAGAGGCCTTTTAAATGAGACTTTTGTCATACTGGACACTTCCATGACTATGTTGTAACAGAATCGTATGAAGTGAATCAGCGTGTTGCTTTTCTGCGTTTGACTATTACTGTTTATGTTATTATTGTTCTCTTTATCTCTAGTGCAGAGCGGCACATCGATACGTCGTCTGACAGCACGTTGTTGCTACGGGAAAACTCTCATTAAAACGTCTTGACGATCACAGGATGATTACAGTAAACATGACTGAGACTTAGAGGAAAGACTCTAGAGTCTGGGAAGATTCTGTAGCGTCACCCACCGTTTGATTCTCTCCAGGACTTTCAGAGGAATTTTGTCTGACCACCCCTCGGAGAAGAGCGGCGCCGTCCGGGACATGCAGAGGTGAAATTCAGCAGATTCACAGAAAGCGCTAAAAATTCGGACGTGAAAATAGGAAATGGAAAAACGACCAGGCTGTGTGTGAGATGGGATGCACACAGGGGTTATTAGATGGAAGAGGAATGGGATTTGATTGCTTGTGCATCGCGAGAACAAAAAAAAAAAAATCAAATGGCTGAACTTCGTGATTTTTTTAAAAGTAGAATTGTTTATTTATGAATAAAATTTTATACATGCTTTCCTATGTTTTGCTGTTGCACTAGACACTTATTTTGCTTAAAGCTGATATTCCAAAATTAAAGAAAACGGTGTATGCATAATATTTACAATGCTGATTTTATTTTATTTTTTTAAGAAGAAATGGGAATGCTTTTATTCGTCATGGATGCATTTAATTGATCAAAAGCGACAGTAAATACATTTATAATGTTACAAAATGTTTCTCTGTCAAATAAATACGGGTTCTTTCATTAACACTTTATTTTAAGGATCAGATTTTAGGTATTGATTAGTTGCTTATTAGCATGCATATTACTAGAATCATGGCTGTTTATTAGTACTTATAAAGCACTTATTCTGCATGATCATATTTAGATCCCTTAATCCTAAGCCCTGTACCTAAACTTAACAACTACCTTACTAATTATTAATAAGCAGCAAATTAGGAGTTTGTTTAGGGAAAGCTTGAAAGGTGCATATTTGTTCCCTAATCTAAAGTGTTTACGGACTTTCTGTTCTTCAAAGAATAATGGTGAAATAAAATGCATCACAGTTTCCTCAAAAATATGAAGCAGCACAACTGTTTTTAACATTGATAATAATCAGAAATGTTTCTCGAGCAGCAAATCATCATATTAGAATGATTTCTGAAGATCATGTGACACTGAAGACTGGAGAAATTATGCTGAAAATTCAGTTGTGCATCACAGAAATAAATTAAATTTTTCAATATATTCACATAGAAAAACACTTATTTTCAATAGTAATAATATTTCACATTTTTACTGTATTTTTGATCAAATAAATGCATCTTCAGTGAGCAGAAGAGACTTCTTTCAAAAACTTTTGACAGAAATGAACTCATTATTCATGCTGAAAAGTATCAGTATTTTGATTAGAATATCACATCATTTGCTAAACAAAATTCTAACATTAAATACTGTGAACAGTTCACTGTAGATAATTATTTTGTTAAAATAGTGCATCACTCACTTAGCAATTCCATTGTTTGCTTAGCATCATAATAAGGTCGAACTCTATTGCAGTCAGCTGTGATTCTCATGTGCTTCATGTGGGTTGTTGCCTATGTAGAGTGTTGGAATGAGTCACATATAGCATTCAGTGACAGTGCGGTGTGTTAGTAGCCTGTCGCGGACAGCAGACACCGAAGCAGCTCACTAGGGTTTGGAACAAAGGATAGAAGTGACAGAATGAGATAGGTGTGATTATTCTAAAGGTTACACAGCCCTAAGTGATCAGAGCCAGTCAGACAGGATCGTGTTGCAGCAGTCGGCCGGTCACTATTGATCAAACACACTGTCATTACTTGCTGTAGGTCAGCCTTGTGCTATTTTTGCGAGGCTGTAATTTTTTCTCTGTTTTTATTCTTGTCACTTGCTCGAGTTGGTGTTTCAGCCCTCTGGGGGATGCCAGCGAATCACAGACAGGGAGATAAAGCTTCACCTGATGGCACTGAGGGTTATTTTGGTCCGGCCGTGCGTCGCTGCTCTGCGTATCCCATGGTGCCGCTGGTCACCCGCTGTCATTAGCACTCTGAGATCCAAAGGGAACAATTCTGCTGTTCTAGAACATCACATACGCACATTAAGCACAACCAATCCATGAGTTATAGGAGCCTAACATTTCAATATATATTGTACATATATAATATTTACTACATTTTTTTAAGCAACATTTAGTTGCAAATTGCGTGTGTATATATATATATATATATATATATATATTATATTATATACATTTTTCTTCAATATTTAATTCTGTAAATAATACTTAATATACAAAATATTAAATATTGCTTTTTATATAAAAAAGTAGATATTGAACTCAGCAACTTTTTTTTTTTTTTTTTTTTTTTTTTTTTTATTTTTTTTTTTTTTTTTTTTTTTCCAATATGATATAAAAATGTTTTAACCAGTATTCAATATTTTGTAAGTTTTTCAATATGTATTATTAAATAACAATAAATAATAGTAAAATATTATAACGAATATCATATACTGTTTTAAAAATAATGTATATTTATAAATTATTATATGTTTATTTCATTTTTAATATTTCAAACAATATTTAATATTTTGTAAATATATATAATGTTTTAAATATATTTAAAATAATGCGTATATACTACTAAATAAGCTATTACAAATGCATTTTTTTCTTATTATATTATTGTTTTATTTGTTTTAATATAATATTTTGTACATATAATATTATATAGATAGATAGATAGATAGATAGATAGATAGATAGATAGATAGATAGATAGATAGATAGATAGATAGATAGATAGATTAGTTATTAAAACATTAATAAAATATATTACAATATTTCTTATATATGCAAAATATTAAATGTTGTTTAAAATACATAATGTTACTATTTTGTAAATGTATATTTACAGTATATTCAATATTGCTTAAAACATATGTGTGTACATATACAGTATGTGTGTATATGTGTATATTTAATCCTAGTTCTAGCATCCTGTTTGTTTCCTCAGTTCAAATTTCGGTGCTAATCCAGGAATTTCAGTTAAAGGCTTTCTCAGTGGCACTGGTAATGATACAGGCCTGCAGCCCATACAGACACAGACAGACTGACAGCCGCGGGCATGAAGCCCAGCATCACCAGAGGGCAGCTAACACAAAAAAAAGATTAGAAATGCTGCCGGAAACACAGCCTGCAGCACACTCAGACTGTTTGTGTGTGTGTGTGTGTGTGTGTGTGTGTGTGTGTGTGTGAGAGAGAGAGAGAGAGAGCAAGAGCGAGAGAGAGAGAGAAAGAGAGAGAGAGAGAGCAGTCTGAATGGAATGAATGGAGGAGCCCACGGTGCTGGAGAGGGAAGATCTGCTGTAATATCACGTAGGCTCTGGGTGTTTTTGCCCAGAGATATTTATATTTAAAATAAAAACTGAATACACAGTATAATAACAAAAGATGATTCAAAGCTATAAATAAATACCAATATGATCATATAAAAATACTACAGCAACAAATAAAAACAACACAGGTTGAAGTTCTAGGATTACTCAAATTAATACAAAAATTAAAATACATTGAAGCTAAATAAAAATATTGAAACAAGCTAAAATTATAAAGAACAAAAAAATACTCAAATTACACTGAAAAAATGCCATAAATAGTACTACAATTATGGAAACATTTCAAACACAGCAATATACTATTGTCTCATTAAAGTTGTATCTGAATAGAGTTCTACTCTTGGCTATACATATTACATATCAAGTTTTGTGTAAAAAATGATTGAAATCCAGTTATTTTGAGTGCATTGCATTGTGGGATACAGTATCTCATGCATACATACATTTCGGCATATATCCATAAGTCATCTAGGTATTTCAGACAGTTTGCATATACTGTACTAATCACAGTATTATTACTGAATATAGGAGAAATAGAATGCATTGTAGAGTTGTTTTATTAATTTGCTTGTTTTATTATTTTATGCATTCATTCATTTTGTCGCTTTGCTAAGATGAGCATCACTGTGCTGTTGGATTGCAAGGGATCAAATGTATGATATTGAGATTATCAAAAAGGGAAAAGTACGTAACAAAATAGCAATGTGCTAAAAACAAACCCACATCATGCAGCGATGAGTTCTGCACATGCAAACGCCTTCAGAAACTAGTTTTCTTTTGAAGTTACGTAATGTGTGTCAGCTGCGAGCATCTGCTGCTACGAGGTTAAAATCTCTGCCCTTCAGTCAGAAGTTATGAAGATCTCGGGTGTAAATCAAGCGCATCATCCTTCCCAGCATGCATGTGGAATGACAAGATGTTTCTCAGCCCTCTCTCTCGTGTGTGTTTAAAGAGCAGCGTGTGTGTCAGGTGTCCTGCAGCTGCTCTCTCTGTTGTTTCAGCGCGTCTACAGTCGTTTGAGGAGATCTCCTGCCGCAGTGTGCGCGTGAGGGGGTCGCGATAGGGTCAAGAGCTCTTTTGCATTTTAATCAACGCTTGCCAATTAACAGCTCTGTGTAAGTTTGTCTGCATGGTGTAATTTATTTAGCCCGTGGCTCACTTCTGACAGGAGCATTTGTTTACGGAAACCTTTCGGATCCCTTTTTTTTTCAACTTACAGCTGAAGTGTTTGTTTGCAAACTTCTGCTGTACGATCGTACCGTATTAGTTCACAAACGTTCAAACCTGAAAACAACTTCCAGATCCATGTTTTTTCTCCAATTCCAAAACTCCCATTGTGTATTAGTTCACTAAATATTTGCACACTACAAGATTGTTTAATGTTTTTAAATGAAGTCTCTTCTTCTCACAGAGGGTGCATTTATTTGGTCAAAAACACACAGTAAAAACATTACAATTGTTTTTTTACTGTGTTACTACAAAAAAGAGCTGTTTTCTATGTGAATATCTGTTAAAATGTAATTTATTTCTGTGATGCGCAGCTGTATTTTCAGCATCATTACTACAGTCTTCAGTGTCACATGATCTTCAGAAATCATTCTAATATGATGATTTGCTGCTCAAGAAACATTTCTGATTATTATCAAGGTTGAAAACAGTTGTGCTGATGAATATTTTTGTGGAAACTGGGATACACTACCATCCAAAAGTTTTTTGAAGTTAGTAGGGTCTTTTTTGAAAGAAATTTATACTTGTATTCAAACAGGATGCATTAAATTAATCAAAAGTGACAGTCAAGACATTTATAATGGTGCAAAATATTTTTATTTAAAATAAATGCTGTTCTTTTGAAGTTTCTGTTCATCTGTGAATCCTGAAAAATAAAATCTATCACAGTTTCCATAAAAAAATATTGTGCAGCACAACTGTTTTCAACATTAATAATAATCAGAAATGTTTTTTGAGCAGCAAATCAGCATATTAGAATGATTTCTGAAGATCATGTGACACTGAAGACTGGAGTAATGATGCTGAAAATACAGCTGCACATCACAGAAATAAATTACACTTTAACATATATTCACATTGAAAACAGTCTTTTTAAATTGTAATAATTTTTCATAAATGTACTGTATTTTTAATCAAATAAATGCAGCCTTGTGAGAATTCAGACTTCTTTCAAAAACATAAAAAAATAAAATAAATCTTAAACCCAACTTTTGACCGGTGGCATATATTTGATTGTCTTCTTTCTAGTAATATTCCTCAAATTTCATCTCCCTTATTCTGACTGCTAATAATATTAATAATCTGAATTCTTGCTGTAGCATATAAAGCTGTTTGCATGTGTTTTATGCTTTTAATGAAGCAGTATGACAGCGATCTTGGAGCTAGAGAGAACATCAACGCTTCAGGCAAAATCCCAGAAGTCTCTGCTCTCTGTCCGCCCACACCGCTCACATCTGATGTCAAAACATTCGAGAACCAAGAAGCAGAAGTGATGCTTCTCTGGAATACGTGTTAACAGTTGGACTAATGAAGAAGTAAACAAACGTTTTTATCATGAATATTCATAACCCTGATGGAAGATGGGTGACAGTGATGATCATAGCAACGTCTCTCAGCTGTAAACAAGAAGCCATAGGAACCTGTGTGGTGTTTTACACTGTTATGATCATGCAAACATGTGATTTTGTTTTCAAGATGTATGCGTGCATGTACATCTATATGATGTTGGTCTGAAAAATCATGTGTTTCTTGCACATCTCACGTTTCAGTACATCTGAATATGTGTGAAAGACTGTTGTGGTTTTGCTTGTGCTGGTCCTGATGAATTCACTACGTGCACTATGTGTAACTTAAAGGTATAGTTCACCCAAAAATGAAAATCTGCTGAAAATGTCCTCACCGGAACCAGTTTGGAGAAATGTAGCATTACATCAGTGTCTCAGCAGTGGATGCTCTGCCGTTAGAATGAGAGTCCAAACAGCTGATAAAAACATCACAAGTAATCCACAGCACTCCAGTCCAGCAGTTAACATCTGAAGAAGACAAAAGCTGTTTGTAAGAATAGAGGATAGAGGACTCTTATATTAGCGGGAAAACATTGAAAAAAATGATGGATTTTGTGTTTCTTACGAACATGCAGTTTTTGTCTTCTCCAGATGTTAACTGCTGGACTGGAGTGCTGTGGATTATTGTGATGTTTTTTATCAGCTGTTTGGGCTCTCATTCTGACGGCACCCTTCACTGCAGAGCATCAATTACTGAGACACTGATGCAATGCTACATTTCTCCAAATCTGATGAAGAAACAAACTCATCTCGATGACCTGAGGTTGAGTAAATCTTCAGAAAAATTTTTATTTTGGGGTGAACTATTCCTTTAATTCAGCACTACAACACTGGAAAGGTTTATTTTAATCATCAGTCTCTTCTTAGTCAAATAGCGCAGGATATTATGAAGCTAGAATACCTGCAAAATATTTCCATTTTATGATCCAGACGGACATTAATACAATGTTTAAAAATGTGAAAGATAATATTTTTGTGTTCTTCAGGTTGGCCCATAAGTTGAACAGGTGTCTATCTCTACACAGTATATTGTATGCCATATAATTTGTGTGTTGTGTGGTGTGTGTGTGTGTGTGTGTGTGTGGTGTGTGTGTGTGTGTACCTACTTAACCATATTTTGGGGACAAATTTGCACCCAAAGGTGAGCAAAACCTGACAAAATCACCAAAAACCTCTATTTGGGGACGTCCTCCTATTTGCAAAACTAGTATACAAATAAAGCAAACAAAGTTTTTTTGAAATTGTAAAAATGCAGAAAGTTTGTCTGTGAGGGGTAGGGGTGGGTTTAGGCTTGTGTGTGTGTGTGAGTGCTTCTCAATTAAATGTGTTGAAACAAGGTAACATGGTTATGCATGGAAAGCTGTAATTAGTGAAGTTTTTCTCATTCACTCTGTAATTACAGAATAAGCGCTTTGAAATGCTTTAGATTGTTTAAATGGAATGAGAAAGACGCAGCATGCTGGCCAGCATGTGGCCTTTATGTGTGTGTTGTGCACACACACACACACACACACACACACACACACACACACACACGTACACTTAAGACATGTTTTGTTCTGAATGATCTTGAGATGCATTTTTAAGTTGAACTGTTTTGAAAAGGTGATGCATGTCATTTTTCAATATGCAGAATCCATTATGCGTATCAAATATTTTTACTTTATTGCATTTTGCACGCACAGCTAATCTGTCTGTCTGTCTGTCTTTCAGGTGTGAAGTTCAGAGGAAGCACTCAGTCCAGGCAGGTGAGCAAGATGCAGATGCTCTTTATTTTGTTTGTATTCTTCACTGCGGTGTTATTCAGAAACACACGTGACAGTATTAAGCATCTTCTCCTGTCGTCTCTTCTCTCATGCCCTCATCTTGTCCCTGGGGAAGGGGCAGATTGCTGGGCTGTAACCTGGCGTCACTAATCAAATGAACCCTGACTTCATAACGAACTAATCACCTCGTTAATACTGGATTTATGATTATTCATTTCATTGACTTTATTGCACCTTAATGAATTCAAATGAGAAGTTAAATTGATATTTGCCACAGGCGACATGTTTTTGGAAATCAGGTGACGTCGAGAATTAAGCAAAAAATCCTCATCAATTAGCAGATTAGAGATATTCAGAGAGAGTCACAGAGCACAGATGAGCTGTAAGGAGACACATTCATCCGGAGGAGAACAGGGAGATCACACACTGGTGAATGGCTCCATCTGATGGCTACAGAAGACACTGATAGGATTTTATCCTAAAATGCAAGCTATATATATATATATATATAGGTTGTTTGTTTTTTTCCTATTTTTTATATATACAGTGCTCCTGTAGCTCAAGTGGTAGAGCATTGCGTTACCAAGCGCAAGGTTGGGGGGTTTGATTCCTTCCCCGGGAACACATGATAGGTAAAAATTGATAGTCTGAATGCACTGTAAGTCGCTTTGGATAAAAGCGTCTGCTAAATGCATAAATTTAATTAAATTTGAATTAAAATATATGTTACATGCATTTAGGATTTTTATTTTGAATTTTAGGTTATTGATAGTAGTAGTAGCTGAAGTATTGTTATTATTTATATATTTATTTAAGGCATCAGCTGATAATGTGTGCATTAAAAGAATATATATATATTCTTTTAATAAAAAGGGTTTGGAACGACATGGGGGTAAGTGATTAATGACAAAATTTTAATTTTACAGTGGAGTAACCCTTTAATATTTCACAATTAAAATAACTAATTTTTATATTTTTTCTTTACATTTAAAATACTGAGAATTTGTGAGAAAATTAATTAAAAATTATGATAATTAATTACAAATTTCATTTTAAATAATTAATTTAAAATGTATTTTTCTTTTTTGGAGTGAAATATAACAGAATAAATATATTCCTATATTATACTGTCAATATATATGTATATATATATATATATATATATATATATATAATATATATATAGATATATATTTATTTATTTTTTTTATTTATTTATTTATTTATTTATTTACAATTGTGATAATTAATTTAAAAAAAAAAAAAAACGTAAAATTATTATTTCTTTTTTTGAGTGAAATATAATAGAATAAATATATTCCCCTCTTATAACGTCGATATACATTTATTTAAAATTATGATCATTTAAAAAAATATTTTAAAATAATTAATTTAAAAAATATTTTTTTCTTTTTTTGGAGTGAAATATAACAATAAATATGTTTCTCTTATAATGTCAGTATGCATCATTGGTTTGTCTTATGTGTGTGTTTGAAGGAGCAGTGCGCTCAGTTCAGTGACAGAGTCAACCAGCGGTCAGAGGAGGGCGACATCGACCCCATCTCACCGATGCAGCTGCCAGATTCCCAGTGAACGACAGGCCGCCACGCCGGGTCCCGGGAGCACGACCCCAGCTCTCAACAGGTCACCAAACGCCACCGGAAACTATTAAAGACCAGCCCTGTGCTGCGACCCCACACAAACTCTTCACAGTCACCATCATCTTCATCGAGCTCCCGGCGTCTGTCTGACGTCCAGGAGTCCCGTCGACGGATCATACGGGAGGTCTGCGGGAAATATCGGAGTAATATTTCACGGACGATAACACCGCATCACGTCTCGCGGATTTACGTGGAGGACCGTCATAAACTGCTGTACTGCGAGGTGCCTAAAGCAGGATGCTCCAATTGGAAAAGAGTCTTGATGGTTTTGGCCGGCGTCGCCAATTCTACGCGAGAAATCAATCACGTGGCTGTTCATTACGACAATCACCTGAAACGCCTGGACAGCTTCGACCATCAAGGCATCACGAAGCGCTTGGAGACGTACACCAAAGTCCTGTTCATCCGAGAGCCGATGGAGAGACTGGTGTCGGCCTTCAGGGACAAATTCGAGAGCCCCAATTCCTACTACCATCCCGTCTTCGGAAAGCCCATCATCTCCAAATACAGGGTGAATGCATCGCAGACGGCTCTGAAGACGGGAAGCGGCGTGACCTTTCGAGAGTTCATCCACTATCTTCTGGACGTGCATCGTCCCGTGGGAATGGACATCCATTGGGAAGCGGCCAACCAGCTCTGCAGCCCCTGCCATCTTCACTACGACTTCATCGGGAAAGTCGAGACCTTGGAAGAAGATGCCAACTTCCTTTTACGAAAGATCGGTGCGCCGGAGAACCTGGCGTACCCCTCGTTCAAAGACGGGAACCCCAAAGCGGCCAGAACGTCCACTCAGATCACACAGCATTATTTTTCCCTGCTGAACGCGTCTGAGCGCCAGCGGGCGTATGACTTCTATTACATGGACTACTTGATGTTTAACTACTCCAAACCCTACAAAGACCTGTACTGACGCTTGTGCTTTAACCGCTGGTCACCCGTGTGCGCTGTCCGTCGTCTGATCAGTGCTTCAAAGACTAATTAGACTCTTAATCTCATCCTCTTTGGAGATTCAGCCGTCAATAACCCGGAGCACATCACTCATTTACATAAATGTTTGTCGTCTTTTGACTCTAAAAAGTGTCCTAACCAGGCGTGACTCGACAAGTTACCAGTGACTAACTCACTGACAGCATAAATTGAGTAACTCACAGCCAACTATCAAATGTTCTGTATACAGATACACTACCGTTAAGAGTTTGGGCTCAATAAGAAATTTTTTTTACGATTTTTAATTGATTTTTAAAAAGACATTTTTCAAATAAACGCTGTTCTTTTGACCATTCTGTTCATCAGGGAATCCTGAAAACAAAAGTGTATCACAAATATCTTCACAAATATTTCTTCTTCACATTAAAATCATCGGAAATTAATTATTTTCCTTTTTTTTTTTTTTGGATGTGAACTTTAAATATCACTGTTAATACTTAACTTGAATATATATATATATATATATATATATATATATATATATATATATATATATATATATATATATATATATATATATATATATATATATATATATAAGAAATATTATTGATAACAAGAAATAATAAGACATAAATATAATTATTTTTTAGTTTTGGAGATTAATTAAATTTTTTGTTTTTCTTTTTTCATCATTGATAATAATCAGAAATGTTTCTTGAGCAGCAAATCATCATATTAGAATGATTTCTGAAGATCATGTGACACTGAAGACTGGAGTAATGATGCTGAAAATACAGCTTTGATCACAGGAATAAATTACACTTTAACAGATATTCATATAGAAAACATTTATTTTAAATTATAATAATATTTCACAATTTCTATTGCATTTTTGATCACATAAATGTCATAACATTCAAAATTCTCACCAACCCCAAACTCTTGAATGGTAGTCTATGAGGTGGGATTTTGGACCAATGAGATGTCAGTGTGGGCGGGGCTACACTATCTAGTAACCAAATGATTGACAAAATATCTCAGTTTAGGACAGAAACTCAGATTAAGAAACTTGTTGCTTTGTTGTGTCATGCCCGGTACGTTACACCGGTCGAAAAACTGTATTTACACCATAACTGTAGAAAAGGGCAACATTTGTGAGAGTTAAACGACCCTCTAATGTTACAGCTTTCATCTCTTACTAAAAATACCACGGTTTTATTATGTTAGCAAGGTACTCTTTGCAAAAAGTGCATGCAGTGAAGGTATCACACGGTAATACTATGGTATTTTGAAACATATCATGGTATACTATGGTATTTCAGGGTACTTCCAAGAATACCATGGTACTGCAATCGCACAGCACATGTATACAAAACCATGGTAGTGCCATGATACTTTATTGTAAATACTATAGTATGTGACTATAGATGGTAAAACAACACCACTATAAAGTATACAATATAAGTACTATAGTACATGAATCATGATCATTGAATACCATAGTATTTTTGAAAGGGTTTTCTCCTATTATATATATATATATAAAGATGATCACTAACTTCCCTTTAGCAAACACAATATCGATCCTCCTCCACTAACTACACTGATATTTTCAGATAAATCTATAATCTATCTAAAATTGTAAAAAGGGCATTCAGAGGATTATATTTTTCTATGTATTTGTAAAACGGCTTTAGATGTGATTGATGCTTTTGTGCAAATTCATCTCTGAAGTCACCGACTGTCTGTCGGGTTTGTGAGTATGAAACGATCTGTGCATTAGATCCTTATATGATGTTTATTAGACTAGGAAGTGTGTGTGTGTGTGTGTGTGCGTGCGTGTGTGTGTGTGTGTGTTTCTAACACTACGCTGATGTCTTGTACGTGAGTTTATTTCCAAACACAGCACATTAAATGACTATAGAACTGAACAGATTTTATCTATCCAATGCAAAATACACCGTTTAAGAGCTATATATGATGAGCATAATATATTTTTATTTTATTTTATTTTATTAGAGATCACAGAGAGTTAGATTTATGTCAAATGAAGAAGTAAGATCTGAATCAGCTTTATAACTGTGAGTGTTTCTGTTACCTGCGTCCCTCACACTTCTTTAAGAATACGTTTATAAATATATACAGTATATATAAATATATATAGATCTATATGATATCACACATACAGTAACTGGTGAATGTATAACTGTTGTTGGTGCAAAACTGTACAAATCCATATGATCTATACGCCCTTTGCCTTATTTGACACTGCCAGTGTTTCAGGAAGAGCTGCAGCCGCAGACTGAATAAACATTTTGTCTTTGGCCTCTTTTGTCTTTTTCATGTGTCTTGGCATAAATGTGTTTTTTGTGAACAGTGAAGATCAGTCATATGAACCATTCTGCTCTACTGTAAGTGTTGCAAACCACGTCCAAACAAATCCGCGTTATTCATAAATAAATGCACAATATATATTTATATCGCATTTTTCTGTATCATATATCATATAATTGTATTATAAAAAAATATAGATTTTTATAAATAGGTACATGTTTTTGATGTCTTTTAAGATTAATTACTACAAAAACAAAAAATAATGTATATATTCTAATACAAACAGGTAAATTCTATGTGTTTTAATGTGTTCTAAATTAAGTACTATATTCGTAATAATTTTGTAATATCATATATATTTTAAGATAGGCTAGTTCTTTTAAAATTATGCTTTAGGAAAAAAATATTTAATGCTTTTTTAGTTTTATATTTAATTTTAGGATAAAGCACTAGAAAAAAAACTACTTAATAATAATTTTTATAATAATTTGTATATTTTGATATAAATAGGTCAATTCTCTTTGAAGTTGAAATTTAAAATTAAAACATTTTGATTTTTTTTTTCAATTAAGTACTAGAAATATTCATGTATTTTTTTATATATAATTTATATTTTATATATAAATAGGTACAATTTCAGTGTTTTGATGTCTTTAAGATTAAGTTCTAGAAAAAAACGTACCAAATAATTTTGTAATAATTTATGTATTTTTATATAAATATTTTAAAATTAAATATTAGAGAAGAAATACTTTATTTTGATGTTTAATGTTAGGATTAAGTACTTGACAAAGATTACTTAATAATTCATAATAATTTCATCCCAAATGATAATATAAATGGGTGAATTACCTATTTTGATGTATTTTAAATTAAGTACTAGAAAAAAAATTCTGTAATTTATATTTTTTTAATATAAATTTGATAAGGTGTCTGTTTTTGTTGTCTCCTTTTATGACTAGGCAGTGAAAAAAAAGTAATTTATACATTTTTTATATAAATAAGAATGTTCAACTATCCATATTATTAATTTTCAGATATATCACAAGGGATTTCAACAAACCCCAAACACTAAATATGAACTCATCCTTACAATCACATCAACTTTATATGCTTTCATCCTGATGAAGTATTGTGTGTCACCCGGATGTGAATGTCTTCTAATGTTGCTGAAGGGCCAATCAAGTGTGTGTGAATCCCTGAAGAGCCTCTAAATCATGTAGGAGGAGATTTTACAGACGCTGCGAGAGGAAACAAACACTTTGATTGATTTGACAACAGCTGAATCTGTAGTAAATCACATCAGATCCCGAGGATACACACACACACACACACACACATGCTGTACACACACACACACACACACGCCTCGAATATCAACGAGTCTTCACAGCAAACGAATAACTCGATTATTTACTCTCGGTCTGTTTAGGAAATATTTTATGATGCCAGGGCGAACGTCTGAGCTTTGACTAAGGAGCTAAAACGAGCTGCATATATATATATATATATATATATATAATACCTAATAATGACATAATTTGCATTTCTTTAAAATCTGAATAAATAATTTGAGCTCATTCAGCAGTCACACAGAAAAAAAATCCGTCCAGCTTTACAGAAAACAAAACACTATTTAGCTGGATGCTGAATCACACGAGAGAGTATTAAAGGAATCGAGCAGGAATTGTACCTATTTATATATAAAATATAAATTATAAAAAATATATACATTAATATTTCTAGTACTTGATTTAAAAAAAAATCTAAATGTTTTAAATTTGAATTTCAACTTCAAAGAGAATTGACCTATTTATATAAAAAATATACAAATTATTATAAAATTATTATTAGGTAGTTTTTTTCTAGTGCTTAATCCTAAAATTAAATATAAAACTAAAAAAGCATTAAATATTTATTTCCTGACACATAATTTTAAAAGAACTGGCCTATCTTAAAATATATATGATATTAAAAAAATATTACGAATATAGTACTTAATTTAGAAGACATCAAAACACATAGAATTTAACATAACATTCTTAGAACTGATTTTTTACTAAAGACAGTTTCTTTATGTGGGGAATAATGCAGCGGTGGTGTTATAGGAGTAGTTGGTGGACTAAGATGATCTGGACACTTTAGAGCTGAAATACACATTTGTAAAATTATTATAAATTTTTTAACAAAATTACATCACATTTCTGCTTTAATCACTTTAGAATATCTTGCCCTGTAGACTTCCGTTATAAAAGCATTACTGTCAACATCATTCGTGTTTACTTTACAAACTAAGTGACAAGCTGAGATTATTTTCTGTGGTAATCAACAGTATAAACATAAACATCATATTACTAACGTTTTAATGTTTTTTTAATTTTATTATTATTATTAAATTGATCAAAAGTGATTTCTACTTCAAATAAATTCTGTTCTTCTGAACTTTCTATTCATCAAAGAATCCTGAAAAATAAAATATATCACAGTTTCCAAAAACACTGTGCAGCAATTGTTTTCAACATTGATAATAATCAGAATAAAGATTACTAATTATAATGAATTAATAATTTTTACTGTATTTGAAATCAAATAATGCAGCCTCAGTGAGCAGAAGAGACTTCTTTTTAAACAATAAAATGTATATGAATGTCGGTGCTTTAATTCCACTTGCTCTTCATGTGGAATAATAAAGCGTTTCTGTTCTCACAGAGTGCACACGTGACTAAAGGGTGAAGGTGTAATGATGAACAGTAGCCACACGGTGGCAGCACTGCTGCGTGAATCTGAGCTCTGGCGCTATTGAGCTTCGTTCATTACAGGTTTATAAGTCGACTTTTGACTCCTGAACATGAAAAAGTGGCACTTAACTATTAAATTAAGTTCAATATTAATCTGATAGGCTCAAGATCTAAAGATGCATCATGAGAAATCACACTGGAAAACATTTGCACCTACTTCAACTTAAATAATAATAATAATAATAATAATAATAATAATAATAATAATAATAATAACTGCTTCCTTAATTTTTTATTTATTTAATATATATATATATTTGTAGCAATAGCCAAAAATACATCTTATGGGTCAAAATTATCAATTTTTCTTTTATGCCAAAAATCATTAGGATATTAAGTATAGAGCATGTTCTATGAAGATATTTTGTAAATTTCCTACTGTAAATATATCAAAACTTAATTTTTGATTAGAAATATGCATTGTTAAGAATTCATTTGGACAAATTTAAAGATGATTTTCTCAATATTTTGATTTTTTTGCACCCTCAGATTCCAGATTTTTAAATAGTTGTATCTCAGACAAATATTGTCCTCCTAACAAACCATACATCAATGGAGAGATGATTTATTCAGCTTTCAGATGATTTATAAATCTCAATTTTGAAAAATTGACACTTAAGACTGGTTTTGTGGTCCAGGGTCACATATAATTAAATTATAAAATAATTACTGTATAATGAAATATAGCAGGTGAAATCAAATTCATGACATATTAAGTCATATATATGAGATTAAAAATTACGAGAATTTGATGTCCTAATTATGACATAAAAAGTCTAAATTGTCATAAAGTCAACTTGTGATGACTTCTCATAAATATGATAAATTTTACTCATCTTATAAATATTACTTTTTATGTCATCATTTCAATTTTTAATCTCATAAGTAGGACTTTTATGTCATAATTTCTACTTTTAAGTTACATTTGTAGTGGCAAAATTGTAATTTGCATACGTAAAAGCACATAATTGTCATATGATGAGAAAAGAAGTAGTAGTATTGGTGAGTTTTGGGGTCATATTGGGGCGTCTGCGGGAGGTTTGGGGTTTCCAAGGCTCTCCATCAGTCACTCTGACAGGCTGCTGTGGGGGGCCGAACCTTCCCATCAGATGAATGGATCTCCCTCACAGGACTGCATTAATACTGCATCCAGAGGAACAAGGAGCTCTTGAGGAGCCAATCAGACAGCAGACATCAAAGACACGCCCACAAGCCGACAGACAGACAGTGTGAGCTTCTGTTAGTGTAAGTCCGTGTTGTGTAAGCAGTACTGACCTGATATCTGACTGACAGATGACATAATTATTTTTTTTTTGTCATAATTTTGACTTTTAGTCTCAAATTGGACACAGAATTTTTACTTTTATTATATTATGGAATTTAATCTCATGAATATGACTTATTTCATTATTTTGACTTCATCTCATAAATAACATTTTGTGTCAAGTATCATTCTTCAGATCATAATTTTGATTTAGATGTTTAGATTTTTTAAATGTATTTTTATTCTCATAAATATGAATTAGGTCATATCATAATTTTGACTTCATGTCAATTATGGACTTTTATCTCATAACTTTGACTTTAAATTTGTTATTCTCATAAATCTAACTTTTTATGTCATACGTCTGTTAATTATAACTGTGATCATTTTATGACTTTTCATCTCATAAATGACATGGTATGTCATTATTTGATGTCACAAGTAAGTATTTTATCTCATAATTTCGATAGATGTAAAATTCTATTCTTTGTCATAATTTTTATTTATTTATGCCATGATTTAGAATTTATCTCTTAAAAATGTGACTTTTTTTTGTTTCATAATTATCACTTTTAATATGATTTACCAAAACATTTTTTAAAATAATTACATGCATAATTAACAACTTAATAAACATAACTTACATAATATATTTATATATATATATATATAATTTACTGTTTTCCCTCCATGTAATGCATGAGTTTGTATTAATAAATAAACTCTTCAGAAAATAACACAATTTTTATTTTAAAAGTGACATTACATCTATCTATCTATCTATCTATCTATCTATCTATATATAGTCAAATAAAATAAAAAAGGCTAATTAAATCAAGTATATTTCCTCCACAGCATGTAGCTAGTCTTGTTTTATCTGTCTACATTAAATATCTGCTCGATAAACTCAAGCACACAGCTGTACAAACACATGCATATTTTCTCTGACAGTAAAATACACAACAGAATTCACAGCAGAACAGGAAGGCCATTGAATAGACTCAGATAACCGTAAAATAATAATAGGAGACGTTGAAATGCAGGGCTGAAAATAGAGCAGCATGGAGGCAGTGAGTTCGGCATCAGTGCTTCCGGCGTGACTATTAACGACACCTGCTTTAGTGCCGGAAGGCCTGATTGTTATTCTTATAGGGTCATGCATTAATGCATATGCGCTCATTTACATACACGCCCCCCCTCGCCGTGTGCATTCCCATATCTGAGTGATTATTCCTTTTGCTGGCTATAATTCAAAAGCAGCATTATTCAAAATATCAAAAAACAGTTGATTATGGCATGCTGCAAATATGGCATCCATCACTGTGACATTTAAAGAAAGGCGAAAAGCAAAGATTGGATATGTTTCCTCATCAATATGGAGATGCTGCGTTAATTTTTTTGAAAAGCCATTGTTGGCTTTTATTGCTTTTATAGGCGCGCTGCCGTCGCCCTGAGCCATGGATTCATCAGAGACAGATGCACAACGATGAGCTCGAGAAGCCTTTCTGATGTTCTCATGACAGAAACCTTCACTCTAAGTACCAGACAAAATATATCATACACCACGGCATAAATGTGAAATTCAGAATCCAACTCTTGATTCATACGTGTGAATGGAATTGAATTGGCCACAATGCACAATCGTGTTCTATAGAGCTGCTTTATAACTGAATTGAATTTGTTTATAGTTGAGGAACTTTGCACAGTTAATGAACTGAACTGAATCAACACCGCAGAATTTGGATTTGTCTCGTTTGATAAAGTTTGCATTATTGATTCTGTTACTTTCCTGTTTAATGCTGTGAAGCTTGTGCAATTCAAAGAAATTAAACAGTAGAATTGCAAAGTAACTGCAATACTGTGAATTTTTGCCATCAGCTAATATATATAAATTACAGATTTTACAGTAATAGTGTATTTAATTATTTCTGGCACATAAAAAAAATCATGCTTTGGCAAATCAGCAAATCATTAAAAGTGATAATTATGATATAAAAGTGATATTTATGAAAGAAAAAATCAAAATTGACACAAATCCAAATTATGACCTAAAAGGTGATATCCATAATTAAGACATAAAGACCTAAAGTCATAAAATTATGACATATAAGTCATATTTATGAGACTAGTTTTTTCCCCCGATTTGACATTTCTCTAATTCAAGGTTTTCATAAACATTAAAAATGTATTTCAAAAATAAGTTGAATATACTGGATGACTGCCAAATGCATAAATGTAAAGCAAATGTACAAATAAAAATCAATAATAATTCTGACCAAGCCTAAAATCAAAAAATTACTGGCAAATTTAAACTTTCAACACATAAAACTTTACTATTAGGAATAAAGAGACACAATAAAACAGTTGAAGCTTTTGTAATGTATCCTTTAAAAAGGATGCATTACAAAAAATGTCTTCTAAAATACAAAAGTTATTTCTTCTTAAGAAATAACTTCTGAAATACAGAATTTTCTTCTAAAATACAGAAGTTTTAAGGGACAAAAAAGAACTGAGGACTGATTGAGGCACGTACTCAACTGAGAGTGTGTCGCTGCTGTGGAGATTGGCATCATTACTTTCTACAGGAACATCATTTCTTCTCATCTTCATGAACTGAATTCTGGAAATCGTCTCCTGCTGAGCGTCTTCAGGTGGCTTTAAACATCTTCTGATCAGACCTCAGCCTCACATTAACGTGACACTCTTAAAGAGGTGCAGCGGCACACAGAGTTTTGTCTAAAATATCATTTTTTTTATTATTAGCATAGATTGTGGCAGAATCCAAACTCTGCCATGCTTAAAACATTAAAATGGTTCTTCATGTACTCTTCATTACAGAAAACTACATGGAAACTATACAGATTAGATTTCAAGTTAAATGAAGGTCAAATTATGATTTTCTCAGAACCTTTTCCACATGCCTTCATTAGTCTTTTTTCTCCACTTTTTAAACACCTTGTGCATATTTTTTTTACTGTTTTATACTCATAAATAAATCCATCATAAAATATGAGTATATTTTAAAAACTATGATGATTTAAACGGGGTTATTTTATTTAACTAAAACCATTAAAAAAAAGTTTTTTACTTGAAATAAAATAAACATTAACTGAAATAAATAAATAAATAAATAACTTTTTGTCTAGTTGCCAAGGCAGCATTTTTCATTTTCATTTACTAAAATAACGGAAAATAAAACAGAAAAAAAATATTAATAAATATACATTTAAAAAAAAAAAAAATTACAACAAAATGCCTAAAACTAACAAATGAAATGAAAAATTTAATGAAAACAGAAAATAAAAACCAATATTTTCTGAATGATACTAAAGTAACACTGAATGTAAACAAAATCTAAACATGATTTATTTCAATATTATTATTTATAATTTCCGTATTTATTAGGTGAAAATGACACTCATTTATTCACATTTGATTAGTAACTATTATATATTAACTTTAAATTAATTTAGAAAAAAAATTTAATTTATGTATTAATATTATTGATTACAGAATTTAAATGTTTTAATTATTCTTATTCGTTTTATACCATAACTTTTCTAAATATTCCAAAAATCTTAAAACATTCTTTGCATTTCCAGGTTTAAATAGAAACATCTCATATTTATATATCAATGAACTTTCAGACTTCTGGACCCAACATTGTTTTATTTGCCTAATAAATACTTTTCTTCTTCATCATTATCATCTCTTTTCTGTGAATATCTCTCTCAGCTTTCAAACGCATCAGAACAGGGAATCTGCACAGCAAAACCCATAAATTACAGGAATTAACTGATGGCAACTAAAGCACCCGGGGCAACTTTTGTAAGCTGTTTAAATCTTTAAACTTACAACATCTTCTGCACACGGCTGTAATTGAACGCACTGCAGGGCTGTTGTATTAATGAAGGGGGAACTACAAACTGCATTCCTCCTGAATTTGTGAGTCCTGAGGAAAACACTCTCTGGCCTCAGGACGCTTTTCTTCTGTATGTGTCTGATACCTGCAGGATCACTCCGCTTTCCTACTTCTGTAATCAGTTGTTTTGAAAAAATATTCTTGCTTTATGCATTTCATATGTTAACAGATGATTATCAGTTCAAATCAGTTAAACTCTATTGCCATTACAGAACAGCACTGCTAAAGCATGATATTTTATTATTAATACATTAGGAAACTAGTTGTTTGCTTTAATATTTCTATTTTTTTTAACATTTGATGTGTCATAAATCATAAATGCTGAGTTTTATAATTGTTATACTCTTTAAATTTTGAAGAAACTCATTTGATAACAACAGGTTCCATTGTGACAACTTACCCCATATAGTGTAACAACATGTTTTGCTATTGGGGCATGTTGTCACAAAAGGTCAATGTGTGTTATGTTGATGAAAACCAAAGTAGTGAAGAAATTGCCTCTGAAACTTTATTGCCATGAGCTCTGCATAACAATCATATTTTAATTTCCACTGTGACAACTTACCCCATTTAGTGTGACAGCATGTATTGTTATTGGGGCATGTTGTCACAAAAGGTCAGCATGTGTTTAATGACCTCAGTAGAATTTTGTAAATGTTCAGTAGTAAAGAAATTACCTCTGAAACTTCATTCCCATGAGCACTGCAGAACAGAACTGAAAAATGATGTATTATTATTAATGCATTAGGAAGTCGGGGCTAGTTGCTTGCTTTAATATTTCTACTTTTTTTTTTTTTTTTACATCCAGTGTGTCATACACATTGTTGTTTCATAATTGTTTTACTCTTTAAAATTTGCTGAAACTACAATAATGGAAGGTTCCATTGTGACAACTTACCCCATATAGTGTGACAACATGTGTTACTGTTGGGGCATGTTGTCACAAAAAGTCAGTATGTGTTTAATGAACTAAACAGTTTTTCTAAATTGACTGAAACTGTATTGCCATGATCACTGCAGAACACCACTACATAAGCATTATATATTAAGAATTCTGCATTTTTTATAGGCTTTCATAATTGTTTTACTCTTTAAAATATGCTGAAACTCCTATGATAACAACAGGTTCCAATTGTGACAACTTACCCCATATAATGTAACAGCATGTGTTACTATTGGGGCATGTTGTCACAAAAGGTTCAATGAACTCATTTCGTAAATGTAAAGTGCTGTAGTATTTTGTTTGTACATGAGAGATGTTAATGTTTGTGACTATATAGAAACTGATACAGACATTATACAGAAATTGAATCAAAATGTGAATAGCTCCAGCAGATTATTCTGCATTACTGAATTTAATTCTATATAGTTTCCTTATTGGAAGTCAGGTAGATCTGTCTTTGTTTATCATTCCTCTATTCTATACATCTGATCTGTCATAAATCTTACATTTTTGGCTTTCATAATTGTTTTACTCTTCAAACTCCTATGATAACAGGTTCCAATTGTGACAACTTACCCCATATAGTGTGACAACATGTGTTACTGTTGGGGCATGTTGTCACAAAAGGTTTAATGTTCTCAGTAGCATTTTGTAAATGTAAAGTGCTGTAGTATTTTTGTACTTGAGAGATGTTAATGTTTGTGTCTATATAGAAACTGACACAGACATTATACAGAAGTTGGATAGAAATGTGACAAGCATTCTAAATTGCTTAATTTAATTCTATATTTTCCTTATTGGAAGTACCTCCATTCTATTACTGTAATAAAATTAATCATCATGTTCTATTCTACTCTTTGAAATCTGTCATTCCTATGAACGGACACCAGCGGGCGCCAAACATCACGGAACGCGTCGTTCAGCATCAGTCCTTCATGCGAGCTCCACAGTAATTACGGGTCTCAACGCAGCATCAATTATTCACACTTATTTACACGCAAATAAACAAACATTCAGATAAATAAATAATCGGGTACCTGCGCGGGGGAAAGCGGCGGGGCGCGCTCCGGCACAGCTGATGCCCAACACAACTGTCTTTATTTGTTTGCCTGCTGTTAAATAAATGAAAATCCGGCGCGAGAAGTGTACGATTATATTTGTGTGGGTTTAAACCGACGTTGTGCGCGCGTCTGCCCCGTTTGCACGGGAGATCCTGCAGCAGCAGACATCTCCATCTAGCCGTGCGCAATAATTGAAATGGCGCATTTGGCTGCGGGCGGACTGTGAGGGCGCACAGTGAATGATGTCCAGACGTCATTTGCTTTTAATGGCCTCCAGGAAATTTGCCATTACAATTCTCACTGACATTAGAGCACAGAGAGGAGTGAGGGGGGAAAGCGCCGCGTGCATGAGCACCAGATCCAGATTTTCTCTTTGTAAAAAGAAAACGCGTCTTTTATCACCACTTTATCAACAAGTTCCAGTGCGCCTCCCGTTTTAGCGCGAGCGAAGAGAGACTTTTACTCGTTCAGGGAAGGAAAATGTGTTGCCTTTGTGAAAGAGCCTGGGGGAATATTACATCAGACGAAATGACAATGATTAAAATCAGCCTTTCTGCCTCTCCAAAGTCTCAGGAACGGCGTGGTGACACTTGGCTGATGCGTAAACCGTTATGCGCTGAACTTTAAACCCTCGCCAGCTATTTTTACTTTGCGAAAGAGCGCGAGGCTAAATAATCGAGGGGAATATCGGGTTTGCATCTGTTCCAATGAGCCTGCTCGGGTTTGAGTTAATTGTCCTCTAATCCCGTGGCCCCAGAGGCGTTTGCGCAGCCTGGAGCCAGAATTCTTCTTTCGGCTCTGCTCTGATTTAGAGACGGATTATTGGCTTCCTTCTGCCCATAAGCAAAGCAGCAGATTCACCGTGGCCAGAAAAGACAGTGGCGAGGCTGATATACGCGACCGAATCAGAGTATTAAGAAATAAGAAGATCAAGAGGGGGAAGGAGAGCTCTGGTCTCCTGGAGAAGGTAAGATAGTCCTGCGCGCTTTTGCGCTCGAGCTCTGAACGCGTCCAGACAGCAGCAGTGCAGCGCGCTATAGTCGCCCAGACCCTTCGCGATCCACCTATGACATGTTTTAATGCAGTTTGACGCGATTTTCACTCCGGACAGGAAGAGAATAGCTAGGCTGGATCGTTTATCGGATTGAAACTTGACGCGAACCTTCATCTGGGAGCCGATTGATCGAACCGGACTCGGAGCGCGGACACCTACGATGTTTGAAACGGTACCATTTCCGCTTAAATCTCACCTCAATGTAGAGTAGATGATTCATGTGATGGTGCTTTTGTGGTTTTTACGAGAATGAGTGCAGCGCCGCGAGAACGCGACGCGTCCTGAAACGCGTTCATTCTTTTCTGATTTCATAACCTGATTAAACACCCCAGGCATCCAGAACCTGTGTTATTAGGAGGGGATATGCCTCATTCCTGAAGCTTTATCGCTGGGACCTGGGAAAGAGACGCCATGTTGTGAAATGATCTGAATTGAAGTTTTAACCCGTAGGGCACCGACCTGAAACTGGAGAAAGAAAGCAGGAAAAGTGTGTGTTGATTTCATTGTATGTGTTCCGAACGTTTCATGAAAAGGCACTGTACAGATTCCTCTATTATCTGTCTAGCACAAGCGTGTTTGGTGACAGGGAAACCGAGGATTGGATGAAAGTTAAAGATACTCCAAGCCAGTAACCAGCGGGTCAGGATGGGTTTGGAAGCAGCTAGACTATCTACCGAAATGAAGCATCAAATTTAAGCAAACGCAGAACGTTTTCCAAACATTAGGTTCAGAAGGCAGGAGGGTTTTTGTGAGGAAACCTAATCTGTAATTATTTTTCATATGTTGCATTTTTATGATCTGGAGTATTTTGAGCTCATAAACATGAGTCATTTTCCTCATGTTTATATGATAGCTTGACCATCTTGACTTTTCTTCACTCTTCTACCTGGTCCCTCCTATTAACAAAAAGAGAGAGAGAGAGAGAGGGGGCAGATCCACTGTATTCCCTCCGTGTTAATATCTGGGCTTTTGGTTACAACACCCGTAGCTATATGGAGATGAGGGATAGCTTCAAATGCCAAAACATCTTAAGTCTTTTTTTTTTCTTCTTTCAATGGAATCTGTAATGTATCATCTTGCTTGTGTATTAAATGAACATTAGTGCTGAGGGCTTGGTGGCAACACCCTGGAAAATTCTGCCGTCTGCCTCGAGCGCATCGCCTCCAGCGCTGGAGCTGAGCGGAGCCTGTAACAACCGCCTTCTGTTTACCATGTATGGGTAAAATAACAGGCGTGCAAATGAGCCAATGCATGGAAGAACTTGTCGTTGAAATCCCTTTGAACTCCAGGTTCACAATGAAGCAGTCTTTCTTATGACAACTGGAATAGGTTAAGTCGTATTTCCATGTGGGCCTGCGTGATCCGGGCATTGTGAGGTAAAGTTCTAACTTGTATAAACAAGCCTTTAGGTTTGGACAGAGTTAAAGTCTTTTCAGTAGACAATCTTCCAGTGAAATTCAGGAGGAAAGTGGGTTCATGTGTGAATGCACATTTGATGATTCAAATCAAAGTCACTCTTGCACTCTTTACAGTAGTAGAGATTTATTCTGAGCACTAGAAAGTGTAAAGTGCATATCAAAACCAGCCTTTACACTGGCGTGCATTCATTGAGCAGATGCATTTATCCAAACTGACAGAATGCCACAATGCAAAGTTGCAACATTGCTCTGAAAAGAGCTAGAACATAGATGAGACTCTGAAACAACAGTGAAAGAGTAATTTAAGGCTATGCATTGACAAATGCAATTTGTGCATTAAAGTTCAAGCTAGTAGACCAGCTGGTCAAGATGCAACTACAAGTTTAAGATTTAATTTCCAGCAAACACAGAACAGAAAAATTAGCACAGTATGTGGTTCCCATTTGATGTGGTCCCTGTATTAAAAAAGTGCATTAGAATTTGCCAGATGTAAACAGAGAAATTGCATTTTAAAAATGCAGCATATAGAGTTTTCTTAAGGATTTGGAAGATGATTGCATCATAGAGGTCCAAGTGATGCTGGAAGTTGAGCGATTCTCAGTTCACTAACAGCGGATTCGTGGTTGGAAGTGATGCCTGGCGTTCCACGTGAACGCGCACAATGCCCTCGTTTCCCAAATGTTCAGATTGGTTGCTGAAGTGTCGGAGGATATCACGTCTAACACATAACACGACCTTTAATTAGAAACTTGCCTTTTTTTTCTCTTTCCCATCCCCGGAGGCGAACACCTCGCATATCTCTCTCCCTCTCCCTCTCTCTGCAGCATTAATAAACATCCTTGTATCCTGCCCTCGGGCTGCACCAGTGAAAAGATGCAAACATACTTCATTAGAGCTGTGGCAATAATTTGTAAGCTAAATATGCGATGGGGCAGATGAGAAAACGATCTGATAAGACTCGCACAGACGCTCAAGGTGGGAGAGACGCTAAGGCACCGTGAAGATGCATCAGCAGCATCATTTCTCCATGGCTTTCCCGTTTCTCTGCTTCCAGGAAGGGAGAAGCATGTCACGCCTGTCTCTGACCCGGTCTCCGGTCTCTCCTCTGGCCGCGCAGGGGATTCCACTGCCGGGCTCAGCTCACCAAATCCAACGCACCCGTTCACATCGACGTGGGTGGCCACATGTACACCAGCAGCCTGGCGACCCTCACCAAATACCCAGACTCACGGTAAGACCCCTGGCCTCTTGTCCTGGTACGTAAAAGCATGCAGTCAGAAGTTTAATGTCAAAACGAAGTCAGCTTTTCGTTATTTATGTGCACTTTGGCTTTTTTTGGGGTGTGCAAATGTATGTTTTTAGCATTTTTACATTATGCAAACCATTTTGAAGTGTTAGAATCATTTAGCTTGAAGTGTTTTTTTTTTGAGGAACTCTTTTTGGCATAAAATGAAGTTTAAGATGCTCTTTGGTCTTGTTCGTGTAGCTCAGTAAAGCAAAGCAAAGCAAAGTCACATCAAATACTGAGACATTCACAAATGCATCTGCATTTTGGTTCATTTTCTTAGTATTTAATTAGAAAAATGTGCTAAATAAAGTGCCCTCAGACTGTGTATTTGATATTGGTTGATGGAGTGTTTGATAGTATACAGTACTAGTCTGAGTGGTTTACTCAATCAGAGCTGATTAGAGGCTAATTATCTGTTCTGATGACGTGTGAATGTGATCAGAATTCCCTGTGACTCGCTCTGTCTGATCCTCGATTGTGACTTTATTAGGAGAGAGACAGAAATGTAAGCGGTGCATTCGTTGCTTTCATCATAGTGTGAGATGAAGTCTTATTTCTGAACAGAGAGAGAAACATTTCGAATATTGAATTTCATTGGACTTGATCAGATGATAAAAACCTTTTTAGGTATTATGATTGAAACACAATGCAAAGTTTGTTCAGTTTGTTTTGAGTCTGTATAGTTAGCACCAACAATTTGTATTGTTTCTATTATAGATTCTGTGCGTTACCTTTTTTTTTTTTCATCTGTTTGTGTTTTAATGGGTAAAGCAGTGGTTATAAAGTAAATATCATTGTTCTATTTCATTAACTTGTTCACTTAAGTCATGCATAAAGATGTCTGAATGTCATTGCATTAGAAACAGTATCAAACTGAGTTTCTGTATCTGCTCAATGCTGCAGGATTTTTTTCTCTTCACTAACTTCACTTTTCTTCATCATTTTGAAGTCTCAGTGTCTTTAAATCAGCTGGTGTTTTTAGTGGATGAAGCTTACGCAGATATCAGAGTATAAATAGTTTTTGTCTTCATTTTCAACACTAGATTTGTTATTTTATAATTTCAAACTATACAGACTTGTGAAAAGAGTGTTGAAAACAACAGATTAAAAAATTGGGGTCAGTAAGACTTTTTAAAAGAAAAAAATACCTTTATTCAGAAATTATGCATTAAATTACTTAAAAGTGACAAAGACTTTTATAATGTTAGAAAGATCCTGAGCAGTAAATCATCATATTAGAATGATTTCTGAAAGATCATGTGACACTGAAGACTGGAGTAATGATGCTGAAAATTCAGCTGCACATCACAGAAATAAATTACAGTTTAACAGATATTCACACAGAAAATAGCTGATTAAATTGTAATAATATTCCACTGTTTTTACTGTATTTTTGACCAAATAAATGCAGCCTTCATAATCAGAAAAGACTCTTTCAAAAACATCAAAAAATTTTTGCGAATCTAATGCAATGACATTCATGCATTAAGTGTATCTTAAGTGTCCAAATACTTTTTGCAGAAATTGCTTTCATTTGAGTCCACAAAAGACTGACCATCCACACACATTAGCACCCACTTTCTCTAATCACACTGACAAGTAGGAAACCCACTCATGGATGCAAACACACACCGGCACAGCGACAGTTAAACAAACACTCTCCCAGCGTTGAGCCTCAGAAGCCGAGCTGACAGCTGAGAGAGTCCAGTTAAAGAACCTCAAGTTGATGGTGTCTTTTAATAGATTGATCCCTTAATAATGCAGAGCAGGAAAAGAAACTCGCTTTATAACTAATGTGTGAACATTCATCTCCCTGCAGCTCAGTCGGCTGAAGTGACAGGACATATGAAAGTTTCATGCTCGTTCTGTGGGGTCTTTCTGACAGAGATCGGTAGCATGAGGGCGGTTGTGAACAGCAGCTTGTGATCGTGAGCTCATGTCAAGTGTGTCGTGAATGTTCATGCTGAAGTTATCGGTCACTTATGAAGGAAGATAGCCAGATCTGTTGACCTGCGTCACTTTTATAGAATTACTGAAACAAACAAAAGATTAGTTTTTTATTGCTCTTTTTAAATCTTAATTTTTTTAAGTGCATGTGATTAAATGTTTTTATTTGGAATTTCAGCAGCAAATCATTTGTAAACACTTTTTTTGAATGCAAATGCGAATGCATTATAACAAAAATGCATGAAACAAAAGAAAAAAGCATAAAAATGCATGAAACGGATGCACACAAAATAACAAGAATTCAATAGTAATATTAAAATTAAAAAGTAAAAATAATTTTAAATAAGTTCAAAATGTTTCAGTGCATGCAACAACAAAAAAAAAAATACTTGTTTCACTTTCGTGAAAGGGAAAGGAAACACAAGGTTTTGACTCTTTGAAGCTGAACTTGTTTACATCTGGAATTAATATCTGTTTCATGCAGTCCAATCACAAGTGTTCAGTGCTAAATTTAGAGGGTAGATTGGATCCAAAGCCTTTTGTGACTCACTCATAATGCATACGTGATTAGATTTGTAGACTTGCCATCCTGGACCCACCTACTCACCTGTCAGTCATTTACAATAACGTATGCATTTATGCAGGCGCTTTTAAACAAAGTGGAACAAAGGCAATTTGTCACAGAGCCAACAATATTCATAATATACAATGTCAGGTTTATTAGACAACTAGATTAGGAAGCAAGCTATTTTTTTTTTCAAGCATGCATACAATCATGCATATATTGTGAAGTCTTGTGCATGTATTTATGTTTAGGGCTTTTCCATGTTTTTCAACTAGTTGGATGTGTTGCATGCATTGACACACGTAATTTGCTTTTGGATCAATACCAGATGTGAACAGGACCTCAGTGACAGGTCAGACTGGTGTTTGTTCGGTCAGATCTCTCTTCTACACGGCTGGTCCTGTTAACAGAGGAAGTGAAGACAGTCTGACAGGAAGACAGGCAGGACAGATGCTGTGTGCGACTGAAGCAGAGTTTCTTTTCCCGTTTGTCTTTCAGAGACACAGATTCACCTGACAGAGGTGCTGCCGCTGATTTACTGAAAGAAAACAGACAATAAAGAGAGAGAAACAGGCTGCGTTCACACACACATTCAGTGTCTGGGATTGATCACGTCGGGGATCCTTTGGTCCTCTCTTGACTGCTTATTTAATCTTGAAAAATGCAACTTCTTTAAATCTTTTTTCCCAGAATACAGGCAGACATTCAGGTGGGTTTTTAGTATAATGTGGTGTTTGACTTCAGCGTTAATGAATCTGCTCCAGTCCACTGCTGAATGTACAGGACAGTTTGAGACACAGCCGATAGTAAATGCATATATATTACATTTTCCTACTTTGTACCTTCCTAAGAACTTTTTTTTTCAAGTTAATTTAGTATTTGTGTGTGTGTGTGTGTGTGTGTGTGTGTGTGTGTGTGTGTGTGTGTACACATACATTCATGCATACATACATTTATAAAAAATATTTGTTTATTTTTATGATTCAGAGTTAACTAGTTAGCAGTCAATAAAATTTTTTTTTATAATAGAAAAATATATATATTTATGATTTCAGTTAACTCTAAAAGCATAAAAATAAAAAAATTTATGACTATAGTTAACTCTGAAATAATAACAAATGAAATAAGAAAAAAAACATTAATAAATTTAAACATTTTTATTGTATCTTTAATTACTTTTTTCCCTAATTTTAAGAGGTTTTGAAATGTTAAAATCAGGAGAATTATACTTTGTGCCTTCCTAAGGATGTATATTATATTTTTAAAATTATATTTTCAGTTAATTTATTATTTGCATTTGTAATAGTATAAACAAGTATTTACTTTTAGTATTTATAATAGTATTTTTATTTTTAATATAATTTTTATTTTAATGTTTTCAGAGTTAACTAGTAGTCTGTTAACTCTGAAATCATAAAAATAAAAAAATAAAAAATTATATATATATACTATATATATATATATATATATATATATATATATATATATATATATATATATATATATATTCTATATATAGCTATCTATAATTGTATTATATATATATATGAATGCTAGCTAACTTGTTGTGTTAGGCCAAATTTTCCAAATCCATCTTTTTCTCCAACAAGTGAAAAGTCACCATCAGCACACTGTAAACTCAAATCCAGCTGAAGGTTAATCAAGGCCAGATCTTTATTCATGTGATAAATATTTCAACACAGATGAATCATAGGTCGAAGAAGTTTAATTTTTCAAGATTTCAAGTAGTCAGAAGTGCCTCTAATTGAAGAATCGCCTTCATACCTCACACATGGACTGAACCCGCTCTCAAAATCCAGTCGTTTGTTTATAGAAATGGCTTGTCTCTTTCCTTCATGATCAAACTGAACCGTATTCACTGCTCTGAATGAGACTGACAACCATATTCCCCTGCTGTGTGAACGCAGCCACAGAGATTTAGAGGAAAAGGAGGATGTGGGAGAGAGTATCAGAGAAAAGATGGAGAGAGAGACGGGTGGGGGAGAGGAGGAAGAAAAGAAAAACAGGCAGCATTTTAATTGCTTTTTAAAAAAAAGTGCAGATGAAAAACAGTGTTTGCCTGGAGGGGCATGGTGAAATTCTAGCTGGAAGAATTGCAAGACCATATGAGAAAGGACGACCGCAGGCGCTACAGGGAGATGAGTATTGGTTTTTTATAAAGCATTTTGCATCGATTTCCAAAGGGGGGAAAAGAGAGAGAGAGAAAAGACAAGAGCTTTAGAAAGTGCATAAGGTGACGCCTATAGAGTAGACTTGTGTGGAAGAGTCTGAATTTCATCGTGCATTAAAGAAAGAAACAGTCTGTAAGTGCATGCACCTGGCAGAGCTCAATGAACTGTGTTTGTGTTTGCAAATCACTTCCTTACGCAGAGTCAATAGTCAACGTTCTACAGTAAACGTCTTTATACCTCGGCTGTTGTTCGTTACACAGGCTTTGACAAGCAGTCGGCTTGTCTTCTTAGTGCTTATGGAGGGCCGTCAGCTGATCCAGACACTGTAGCAATGATTAAAGAGGAGATTGCATCGGAGCGGCGATAGCGCTGTCTCTCGGCTAGGAGCGGAAGGAAATGCTGATCGTATCAGAGTTCATAAAGAGAGCTGAAGTGCACACAGAAAGATGAAGGTATTTTCAGGTATCCTGTGTTTAAGGACGCTGAATAAGGCATTTGTGATGTATAATAGTTTTAGCATTGAAATGTTGTGTATCATGCATAGTAAACGGTTATGAGACGATTAGTAGATTAGTGGAAGAATGTATTAGAGACATCTGCACTTTTTGTCTAGTGATGGACATAAACTCTGTTCCAAAACCTAGTGAGCTGCCTACATAGGGAGCATCCCAACTATCATGGAAGCTCACAAGTGACTGATTTGTTTTTTTATTGTACTCTAGTAAGTATCAAAATAAGCATAAAATAAAAAAAAAATTTTTTTAAAAATTGTTGTTGTTGTTGTTGTTGTTTTATAATTTAACATTTTTTTTAATGATTGCATTAAATGGTAAAATTTTAAAAAATAAAAAATATTTTTGAAATTAAAAATATCTTTGTTTTATTCTTATGATTTCAGAGTTAACGGATTTATAGCTAACTTCTTGTGTTAGGGCAGGTTTTCCAAATCCAGCTTTTTCTCAAAAAAAAAAGAAAAGAAAATATTATCATGTATTTAAAATGTTTGCACTTTTTGTCTAGTTTATGGACACAAACTCTGTTTTAAAACCTAGTGAGCAGCCTATGTAGGGAGCATCCCAACAACTCACAGAGCCTGACTGATTTTATTTTATTTTTTTTTTTTTTTTTATTTATTTTTTTTTGGGGGGGGGGGTGGTTGTATTATAACAAGCTGTAAAATAAGTATTAAATAAACAAAAATATTATTTATAAAAAAAAAAATTTATTTACTTTTTTTGCAGTTAACTCTGAAATTATAAAAACCAAATATATATATATATATATATATTTTTTTTTTACAATTAAAAGTATACTTTTTTATTGTACTATAATAGGCATCAAAATATTATTTTAAAAGTATACTTTTTTGTTTATATATTTTTGCAGTTATATGTAGTACATATATATATATATATATATATGGTATGTTATGATACATATATATATATATATATATATATATATATATGTATATAAGCAAATGCTGTTTCATTAATGCTGGACAAGCACAGATCTGTTGTTTTATCTTTTCAAACTTGCTTAAAAAAAAAAGGCATTGATGGTTCCATGAAGAACATTTAATCATGAAGAACATTAAATCCACAGAAACTTTCCATTCCACAAAAGATTCTTTATAGTGAAAAAAAAATAAAATGTTCTTCACACTAAGAAAAATTTGTTCTTGTAAGGACTGATCACTGAAAGGTTTCCAAACTTGTTCTTTTTTTATGATTTTACTTTCAGTGTGATTTTGCTTTCTATCGTTCAAATAAATGATATAAACTTGCACAAAATACATTAAGATTTTGTTTGTGTGTGTGTGTTGTAAAGTTGCTTAGCAGAGGTTGTAAGAAAAGTACAAGAGTGCAGAAAACAAAAGCAATAAGAAGAGTGGATCTAGATCTCTCTATCCTTCTCTATATCTCGTTTTCTCCTTCAGGTTCGCTTCATACAGATTTTGCGATCGGTCAATAATTAAAACAGGCCTTATTCCAGATCACAAGAAGTTGTTGGACTTTAAACAGTTTCATCCTCATGTTTGGTTGCACAGGAAACTTGTTGCATAGTGATTGTCTAGTTTACATATCTGCAGGCTTTTTTACAACTGTCCAGCTTTCTGACATCATGATATTATGTGTGAGTTATTAATTGACATGTGACTGGTGAGATGATGAACCAGCGCTGTATTCATCTCACAGCAGCAAAGGACTTGAAATGCTTTTCTTAGCCACTCGAATCCGCCTAAAGCCTCTTGTTTCAGAAGCCAGCGTTAATGCGTTTTTGGCCGGCCACTAATAAAATTGAAAAATAAATGCTAATTGTTTCATGCATTTAAAGGAGGCTGGCCTCACTCCATTAACTGTGTGTGTGTGTGTGTGTATGTGTGTGTGTGTGTGTGTGTTTTAATTTTCAGGATCAGCAGGCTGTTTAACGGAACCGAGCCCATCGTTCTGGACAGTTTAAAGCAGCATTACTTCATCGACAGGGACGGAGAAATATTCCGCTTCATTCTCAGTTTCCTGCGAACCTGCAAACTGTTGCTGCCGGATGACTTTAAGGTAACGGCGTTCTTCTGTCTGAAGCTTCGATTCAGTGGAGTAGAATGTAGTGTGCACATGTAGTGTACTACAGTAAACGCTGTATACTGCTACAGAATAGTATGTGGAACAGTATGCAGTATGCAATGATAAAAGCTGCATTATTTTCACATGACCTCATTGCCAGTGTTATTTTGGTATCTTTCAGATGCTGTTATAGGTTTCATTAAAAATTTTTTTTTTTTTTTTTCAGTTTTCTATTTTCAATAAGTTTTCGTTTTTAATGTGTCTAGATAGTTTTTTATTTAGATTGTTTTTTATAACACCAAGTCAAAATCAGTGTTATTTTAGTATAATTGAGATGCTATTATAGTTTTTATCAATATTTTGAATTAGTTTTATTTTTCTATTTTTGTTTACATTTTTGTTAAATTGTTTTATTATTGTATAGTTAATTTTTTTTTTCATTTTTATTAGTTATTTCTTTTTTAATTTGTCTGTATAGTTTTTATTCATTTTTATTTCCATTTTAATTTTAGTTATTTTTAATACAACAAGTTAATTGTTATTTTAGTATCATTGAGATTCTATTATAGTTTTTGTTTATGTGTTGAATGTTTTTAATTTTTTGTTGTCGTTTTAATGTTAGTTTTAGTAATTTTGTTGTGCTTTTTTGTCATTTTTATTTTAAATATGTTCTCTCTACATAATATTTGATATATATATATTAATACGGTATATAATATATGTCCCTATAATAGGTTTTATCTTGATATATTATATATAATGTATATAAATATGTCTATATAGTTTTTATTGATTTTTATTTTATTTTTAGTTATTTTAGGACTCCGAAACAAAAGATAATTTTAAGTTTTTAATACTTTTAACTTATCATTTATTTTATTTCAAGTAACAAAATATATTATAATAAAATTCAAGGCTTTAGTTTTAGTTAACTAAGTTAGTTTTTTAGTTAAAAAGACACTTTATACTAACGTCTGCTGTAGCTCCCCTTGTGGCAATACTGAGAATGCAGTGCATTGCAAATTGAAGTCTGATGCATTTCAAGATGCAATAATGCACATAACCATAAAAAAACAAAAAAAAAATACACAAAATAAAATGACAAGTCTATAGGCAGCTCTTTCAACTGGTGAGTTTTTTGTGTTATAAGATGTCAATCATGACAATTGAGTGAACATGCCAGAACATATTGTTGGTCGGTTTGATTTTTTATTTCTGTTTGTTTTTGGTAGCTTCCGCCCTAGTGCCGAACATTATGGGTCGAAAAATCCACATAGATAAATCAGACAAAAAAAAGAAAAAAAATATGTTTCTGATTGGCTGTGATCATGTCATGACAAACCACTTACTACTTACTTATATATATATTATATCTAATATATAAATAAATATAGATATATATATATATATAATATATATATATTTATAAAATATTAGTGCTGTCAAACGATTCTTTTGCAATGAATCACATCCAAACTAAAATTTTTGTGTTACATATATAGGTATTCTGTTTATATGTAGTATGTTGTTTATTATATATATATATTATATATATATTATAGAATAATACATATATATATACAAGACATGTATATTATTTCAGAAAAATATGTTTTGTGTTATATACCTATACATATTATTTAGAATATCATTTTATAAAAGTATAAACATGTACACTACATGTAAATTATTTTCAAAGTATCATACTGTAATGTGTGTGCACTAATATGACACATAATAAATATACACAGAACACACACTATATTATGCACAACATAACTTTGATTTTGTATGTAGATTTAATCGTGATTAATCGGTTTTGACAGCACTAATATTTTAATTAAATATATAGTATGAATAATCTCTATTTTTTACAATCTTTTAATCTTGATCTGGATATCACTTTGTTTTCCTCTCTCGAGTCGGACAAAGAGCCCAGTTTAGACTCTTGTGATCTGCTGATCAGCGTGTGTGAAATCAGACAGAAACGTGTGTTAAGCGTGTCTTTATCTGTGAGGCATCGTGACTGTCATGGCCCGCGGCGGCGTTCGTTTTGCTAAATCAATGTGAATGCTGAGCTAAAGCTGAATATTTTTGCATCTCTCAATGGAAAAAGCATCATTTGTACCAGAGATTATCAGCTGCTAAGCTCGAATAAATAAAAGCATGATGCTGCTGCTGTTCAAAGGATCTGACCTCTACATCAGCATGTGTTTGACAAAATCAAAGAGAAATGGTCATCTCATATTCGTATTAGATGGAGACGGGGGAATATCTCTGTCTCTCTCTGTCTGTCTGAGAGATGTTGTCTTGCCGGTGGGCGACAGAGAAAGATCATTATTTTGGATCACACAGCGCCCTGTCGGAAAAAAAAATCGCCTGAACATGGCTTTGAGGCTAGCGTATCGTCCTGTTTTTCTATCCGCTCTTTTTGGCCCCTGCTCGGTTTCTTTCTTCTGTCCCTCTCTTGTATCGGGCTCTTCGGCATGTTGCATGAAGCTAGAGCTTTAGAAGAATGAGTGCTGCTTTAAAAACAAGAGACCCAGGCGCACTCCTTATCTTTTAATACCTCACTGTTCCCTCCAGCGCTGATGCACCGCATGCATTTTGTCATCTGCACTGTGAAGGGCAAAATCATTCCTCAGTATTCTCTCTCGTTTTCAGTGCAAATATCTAAATACTCTTAAATCAAGGTGCATTTACTTAAAAAGTAAAATGACGAGATATTAAGTCTTTTCTGAAAAATGTATCAAAAGTAAGAAAAGTATAAACATCTATTATATATATTTATTGCTAATTAAAAACAGAATATTATTAGTTAAAGTAATTATTTTGTACATTTATATTGTATGACATTTTGCATGTATTTTAAAAACATATTTTCTGCAAAAAAAAAAAAAATCTTTTTTTTTTTCTAAAAAAAAAAAAATATATCGGCATTTACTTGAAAAACTTAAATGACATAAAATATTAAGTCTCGCTTTCTCAAAATAATAATAATCATAAAATAAAATAAATTAATTAAGTGAGTTGTTCAACAGAAAAAGAACGTTTTATTTTTCTAGCCACTGGAAGATTTTTTGTCTTGTTTTAAGACAGTACCTTTTTGATTCCTTTTTCCACAAATAAGATAAATTCTTAAAATTAATATCTTGAATTAAGATTGCCTAGATAGTTTGTTCAGGACAGCAATACTAAGAAAATCATTTTTTTTACATTGTTTTTGTGCTGGAATTTTTATTTGTATGTCACTTTTCACAATACAACATTGTTTAAAAGCAACGCTTTACAGGAATCATTATGTTGATGTTGTTATAATATCTTTAATACCTTCATGCCTTTATTGTCACATTAAGCTGGGGCAAAAAATATAGTTTACCCTTTTGCAACAATATAACAATCAAGCAGCTATAGGAGTATACGTTGACCCTGGAGCACCAAACCAATTCATACGGGTCAAATTTTTCGGAAATTGAACATAATCTGAAAGCTGAATAAATAATCTCTCCATTGATGTGTGTTTTGTTAGGAGGACAATATTTGTCTGAGATACCAACTATTTGAAAATCTGGAATCGAGGGTGCAAAAAAATCAAAGATCTTGAGAAAATCACCTTTAAAGTTGTTCAAATGAATTTTCTTAGCAATGCATATTACTAATCAACAAATTAAGTTTTGATAGCTAGTTGCAAGTACGGAAATTTACAAAAATATCTTCATGGAACATGATCTTTTACTTAATATCCTAATGATTTTTTGACATAAAGAAAAATCTATCATTTTGACCCATACAATGTTTTTTGGTGCGTTGCATTACACAACAAATGACCCCAGAGACTTAAGACTGCTTTTGTGCTGCAGGCACTCACTATAATAACTTGAGTTAATTGCATATAGGTGGATAAAGTTGAATATACTATATTATATCCAACTCACAGAGCTCTAGCTTGTGATAAGTAGTGTAATAACTGTCTGGTGTCGTCTAACGGTTGACTCCGTCTCTGGCGGGGTGTTCTTTGTTTTCACACTGCAGAGAAATACTGTGTGATGTACAATTAGTCATGTAGTTTAGTTACTATTCCGGCTGTGTGTGCACTTCATGACTGTTCATATCAATCTTCAGTGTCAGATTACTCCGGCAGACGTTGCACACAGCCGTATCCTCAGTTGAACTCCAACATTGTTCCTCCCTGCGTCCACACACTCGGCTCCTCCCGCTCCGTGATGGAGAGTCGAGGAAGAAATAGCACCAATCTGTAACTCGTGTGGGAAAATTAAGGGAAAACTGAAAGGGGCTAAAAAAACCCCTGGCAAGACATCCCCGAGCAGTAAGTAAGAGAGCGAGCGTTTGGCAGTCTGCTGGTTGTCTGCCTGGATAAAGAAATGCTGAAGCCTGGAGCTCCGTCACTGAGGGGCTCCAACGAGCACAGAGATCCCGGCCAAAAACGTCTGACTGTCACTGTTGCCCCCGCGGGCGGCGTTGATACCCCTCTGAGCAAAACATGCCACCCTGCACCCCATCGCACTGCTTTTAAAAAGATTCATTCACTTATTGTCTTATTTTTATTATGTAATGTATTTGTTTTTTGCTTTATTAGCAGCTTTTGCAGTAATATCATCACTATCTCATTAAGTATTAAACTTCAGAGTGCAACTTGTCCTGCAATTCTGCATGGGGAAACACCACTTTTATTTTAATTCATTTTAGAAAGTGTAAACATCTATACATGGACAAAAAAAAGAGCTAAATCCACGTATATTGAGGTTACAAACATGTCCAAGCCAAAGTTATATGTATTCATAACTATTTCCCCCCTTATTATGTCCACTTGCAATGTTTTCAAACAATCTCAAAATATATTTTTAAAACTTATATTGCATGCATTTTCAATGCTTTTTTTTTCTTCTAGTGTGAATATCTAAACATTCTTAAATAAACTGCATTTATTTATAAAGTAAAATTGCAGTAAAAAGTAAAATTGCAGTAAAAAGATATTAAGTCTTGTTTTCTGAAAAATTAAACAAAATTAAGAAAAGGATGCACATCTAGTTTGTTTATTGTACTTTAAAAAGATTTTTAAAAATTTGCATATTATTTATTGTTCATTTTATGGATGCAGTCTGAATCCTTTGTATCTTCTTCCATCTTTGTTAGTTTCATGGTTTTGTGAATTGGTTTATTATTTCTACCAAAAATTCCAAAAACTGTCCGTCACATTTCTAGTGCTGAAAGAAGTAAATAAAGTGCTTTTCCATCTACTGTACGTTACAGGATCCGATCTGATTAACCAGTGTTTTAGCACTGAGATTTATTTTATGACAAGCAAGTTTTTCTCAGATATTATTCCTAAATATCTTGAATAAAAAAAAAAAAATAAAAAAACCTATTAGGTTTATGCTTAAAAAAAATACTTAGAATATATTAATATACAAGATATATTAAAGTATAAAATAAAATATATAAAAACAATTTAAAATATATTAATAATCAAGATATAAAAAAAGTTACATTTATTAAAATACTTTATATTATTTTAATACATTTGCACTTAAATTTAAAAGTTTGGGGTTGATAAGATTTTGAAATGTTTTTAAAATAAGTCTCTTTTGCTCATCAAGGCTGCAGTAAATACAGTAAAAACTGTTAAATATTATTATAATTTAAAACAGCTGTTTTCTATGTGAATATCTTTTAAACTGTAATTTATTTCTGTGATGTGCAGCTGTATTTTCAGCATCATTACTCCAGTCTTCAGTGTCACATGATCTTCAGAAATCATTCTAATATGCTGATTTGCTGCTCGAGAAACATTTCTGATTATTATCAATGTTGAAAACAGTCGTGCTGAACAATATTTTTGTGGAAACCGTGTTGCATTTTATTTTTCATGATTCACAGATGAATAGAAAGTTTAAAAGAACAGCATTTATTTGAAATAGAAATCTTTTGTCTTCACTGTCACTTTTCATCAGTTTGATGATGCATCCATCTGTCTGTCTGTCCAGGACTTCAGTCTCCTGTACGAGGAGGCGCGTTATTACCAGCTGGCCCCGATGATCAAGGAGCTGGAGCGGTGGCATAGCAGGAGCGGGCTTAGCAGAGGCGTCTGGCGCAGCCCTGCGACTGCCTGGTGGTCCGCGTGACCCCTGACCCCTCGGCGAGCGGATCGCCCTCAGCGGGGAGAAGGTGCTCATCGAGGAGATCTTCCCCGAGACCGGTGACGTCATGTGTAACTCGGTCAACGCTGGCTGGAACCAGGACCCGACCCACGTCATCCGCTTCCCCCTGAACGGCTACTGCAGACTGAACTCGGTGCAGGTAATGAGATCTGCTGCTTTACAGTCACTAATGGTGCTGCTCTTATCTGTCTGAGACATCGCATGGGTAATTTCATTCAGTCGCTTTATTCCTGCATGTTTTTAACATCACGCTATCCACGTTTTCATCTGCTCAGTGGAGGCGTGGTTGTTTAATGTGGGCGCTGTTTAAAAAAACAGAATAATGCTGAAATAAATAGTTGTCATACTGTCTAAATGTTTAACTGCGTGATTATTAAACTAAAAAGTGTCTTGAGTTTTGGCATCAACAAAATCACTAAGGCTGCATTTATTTATTTAAAAATACAGTAAAAAATTTGAAATATTATTATAATTTAAAACAGCTGTTTCTATGAGAATATCTGTTAAAATATAATTTATTTCTGTGATGTGCAGCTGTATTTTCAGCATCATTACTCCAGTCTTCATGTTCCACATGATCTTCAGAAATCATTCTAATATGATGATTTGCTGCTCAACAAACATTTCTGATTATTATCAATGTTGAACACAGTTGTGCTGCACAATATTTTTGTGGAAACTGTGATGCATTTTATTTTTCAGGATTCACAGATGAATAGAAAGTTCAAAAGAACATCTGAAATGTAGTGATTTGTAATAATATAAAAAATACATTTTGAGCAATTTAATGCATCTTTGCCCCATAAAGTATTTATTTCATAAAACATTTAGTTCATAAAAAAATATAAATATTCGAAACTTTTGAACATAGTGTATGAGCCAGCTAAGAAATAAATAAATAAAATTAAAATAAATATATAAATTCTGGCTAAATAGTTTGCTGAATAAAAAATGCATTAATTTCTTAAAAAAAAAAAAAAAAAAGAAGACCTCAAAGCTGGAATGTATCTTGCATGCGTGGGTGAAGGGCAATCCCCAGAATGCATAGCTGCTCAGAAAAACTAAACTATTTACCCAATATTTGTATGTGCATGATGTATTTTTTGAGCTGATGAGAGTATCATATCATTAGCTTTGCAGCATGTTATTGTCACTTTCATGTGAGTAGTGATATTTGTGTGGCACGTGGAGTTGTTTACTTTAGATTCTGCACATGTTGCATTATTTTTTTATTGTTGGACTATTTAGTCATTTGTCAGACATATTTCTGAGAATTTATTTCTGACCATTGCAATGTAAGTCATGTTGGATAAAAGCATCTGCCTAAATGTTGCGCTGTGTCCTGCTTTTGTTTTTGATTGATAGCATTCTGCGTTCCTGTGGCTCAGTGGTAGAGCATTGCGTTTAGCAGTGCAAAGGTTCGGGTTTGTGTTTTTTTTTGATTCCCCAGGGCACACATGTTAGGTAAAACAAAAAAAAAAGTGTATATTCCCTGAATGCACTATAAGTCTTTTTTGGATAATGCATACATGTAAATGTCTGTAAACATATAAGACCTCTAAAGGGGATATTTTATTTGGTTCCAGACCACTTTAACCGGTTTCTAGTTTCCAGAGTTGTAGTCATGAAATATATCATCACATACCACCCATGCATGTTAAAGCTGATGATATATAATGAAAACGAGTGCTCAAGGCTGTATTTTCAAACAAACACTTTACTACACACACCTCACCAGCGCGCCCCCTCAGGGTCGGCAAAACGTGCCAAAACAAAAACGCCTTTTCGTGTGCATCCATATTTTTTTCACCTCCTTCAAAAACAAAACACAAGAGCGAGAAGAAAAGAGAGGCTAGAAAATGAAATGCATAATTTACAGGTTTCTCCTTTTTAAGACACAGCGCTTCCCTTTTAAAAAAGACTCCAACGTAACAACGCCCAGAGCGGTTTGAAAATACACGTAATTGCATTTTTTAATACCATACTTACACTTTCTCAAACAGCCTCAACCCCTTTATGCTTCTTTTATAGATTTCTAAATGGCTTGCAATAGAATTAATTGGCTGCAATCAACTATAACACAACATCATCTTCCGTGTGACCAGTAAGAGCATGTCCCCTTTCTGTCTGCCCTCTTGTTTGCTCGCTCGAGGCTCTATTTCTTTTCTAAAAAAACTGGTGCATTTCTGTGAAGCGATGAAGCAGTCTTTTTATTTCCCGATAACAGAAGCTCGTTTGTCTGTTTCTGAAGCTTGCTAACTTTACCATGCATCTCTTTCACAAGTCCATTAGAGATACTCAACACTGGTTGGCTACACGAATGATGCATAATGCTGCTAATATGCATAAATATCTCATAAACACACAAACAATGGGTAAAACACTCTGTTTTTGATTAGACTGAACAGTTTTACTTCTCAGTATATTGATAATCAACATTTCTCTAACAATCATACACCATATTGATCAGTTTGTGATTCTTTTCACAGTGCGTTCCTGATTGCTTAGTGATGAAGGATGCATGTCATGCTGCTTTAGATTTGTAAACTGAGACGGAATAATGTTGCTGTCTATGTTTTGAAACAGTCCTCACATTGGAATGCACCTGTGATGTCTTAAAAGTGTTATCTATGTAGGCAGCTCACTAGGAATTGGAGCAGAGCCACTTTAGCATTTAATGCATTGCAGAAAACATGTTTTCATGAATTAATATTTGGCTTGTTCTCCGATAAAAAAAAAAACTGAAATATTCTTATAACTCAAGGAGCCAAACTGCGTTTGTTTTAAAAAAAAAAAAATTTAACCATAAATCTCATTATTTGTTTACATTTTAGGCTTAAAATGAGAGAAAGAATGGGTGTACTATATAAAATATTTTTTTGAATTTGTAAATAAAACAAAAACAAAACATTGTCTTCCTACATCAAAATTTCACGTTTAATTCAGTGTTAATTGCCACATTTTTTTATTTCCTAGCATTGAAATTTTCTGTGTAAGGTACAAAAATGAACAATAATACAAATTATTACACAATAAGATTATAGTTTTAATTAATATTTAGTATTTTTGATTGCATTTAATTTTAGTTAAATTTTGGGTACATTTTTTTTTTTGTCATTTTTAGTAATTTTTAGTAATTTTTTTTATAAAAATTTTATTTCATTTTTAGTTTTAGTTATTTTAAATCATCCAAATTGAACTAAATTAAAATGAGAAATGTTGCCTTTGCAAAGAATAGCTAAAAAAATTTTTTTAAAATATATGTATTTTGTTTTTTTCATATATATATATATATATAGTTTTAAATTTTAGTTTTTTCAGTTTTTACAATCACTATAATAAAAATAAGTCTCATTCCTACAATTTTATTTTCAGGTAAATGTGTTTTGTTTTAAAGGGTGAAGAAGAAAATTATTTTTTGTAGTGTGTTTCTCTAATTATTATTATGAAACCCTCACTGTGATTATTGCGTCGGTGACCTTGAGACCTCGAGAGCGAGTGCTGCTTGTATTATGAAACCCTCTTTAGTCTTTTTAGACGGGCAGCACACAGGCAGCCCAGTTGGGGCGGATGTTGGTGTAAAGGTTTGTTTTTCTCTTTGCTGAAGTGATTATGAACAGGATGCTCGATGTCGGGTTGACTCATTATTGTGTGAATGAATACAGTAAATACCTTTCGGTCTTCTCGACACAATACAGCTGTGATCGGGTTACTGGCTGGAAACATCACTGCAGGCCACTAACCAGCCACACCTCACCTCACACAGACAGAGACGGCGCTCGTTAAGAGAGTTTACACCAGTTTGTGTGTGTGTGTGTGTGGTGGGTTCATACCAAATGGCCCTCAAAAGAATCGTAAAACCTGATTTATAATAAAAATAATATGCCAAAGAACACCCTTGTGAAAAACACACTGTACACTTTAATTAATATGGAAATAATATATTTTAAAAAGAACTAAGCTTAAGAAAGTGAGCAAACTGAATTAATGTGTTTTCACACACTATATTGCAAAATCAAATGAAAATGTATTAAAGTTGAAATTTATGTTGAATGCAATTAGTTTGAAACTTAAGAGCGCTATCTTGAGCCACTTAAGTACCCATGTTATTTCATAATTAATTCTAATTGTTTCAGAAATGTGGTTAAAGTATACTGACTAAAATATACTTTAATGTAAGTTCTATTGAACTTGTATATCATGTGTATATGTATACACACACACACACACACACACACACACACACACACACACACACAGATATGTATACACTATGTGTGTGTAAATTGTGTTAACTTAAAAAGTAATATAAAATTTACAGTTAAATTTATATACTTTACATGTGCTTATGTTAACTCAACCTCCGCACCAAAATAAACGTACTTCTTTAACAGCAATGGACAAAATATTAAAACATACTTGATTAAAATTGTGTCTACTTCAAAGTAAAACTTTTATTTGACATTATTAAAAGCAGGTTATTATAGTTAAACTTGAACTAAAACCATAAAGTACTTTTTTGTTACTTTAAATAAAATACATGTTAACTGAAAAATAAATAAATAAATAAATAAAAATGAAGCAAAATATTACAAGAACTAAAATATTTAATATTTAAATATTTAATTACATTTTTTTATAGTGTGCTTAAGAAACAGTCATGAAAATGTCTTAAGTACACTTAAGTGGCCTTTTATTTCATTATCCACAAGTACAGTTGTAAGATTTGAAGTACACTACAAGTGCACATTCAGTACAATTAAGCTCACTTCTTTTACAACTAAACGCACACTAATGGCTAGATTTGCACTCGATATAAAAATAGAACTGTTTTTGCTCCAAACCAACTAGCAAAGCTTAGCTTCAGCTTTTAAAACGAACTTGTTTAGCTTGAAAAAGTGAGAGAAGAAAACGAATAAACCAGCTGAGAGTGAAAAATCACAGCAGATGAATGAACGTCTGGGACGTAAGAACAAGTGAACGCACCTGCGCTGAGACAGAGAGAGATTGACAGAGTCTGGAGTGAGACTGGAGACAGTGAGAGAGTGAGAGGACGACGGGAACCGCTTCAGAGAGGAAAAACATTTAGCCAACACACACACACTCATAGTGTCCCAAAGCTGAAGCTGTCCGGCTCCGTCCATATCTCACAGTGATGGAGGACCGGGATCAACACAGACGCTGGTGAACCTCCATCAAACTGACAGACGTGCCACAGATACACGAGAGCCACTCTCTCTCTCTCTCACTCACTCACTTCAGTGAATATGGTGACGCACTCGCCGCACACACACACTTCACACACACCACACACACACTCACTCACTTCACAGACACGCACGCACACCACGCATGCACGCACAAGCAGCGCACGCACACACACACATGTGTCTGTGTGTGTGTGTGTGTGTGTGTCTGTGTGTGTGTGTGTGTGTCCTGTTCTGGGTTGTCTTTGCCAGGAGTGAGACACACACGTGACGCTCCTGTGAGAGATTCCCGCTTCCCCTTGTGTCATCAATGTCATCATGAATCTGATTCTTTAACATGAGTGATTGGAGGGTTCTGTGAAACAGAGCAGGCTCAGATGAGTGAGCTTGATGTCAGGCTTATTTTCAAGCTTCAGTGTTCAGTTTGTTTGTTTGGTGTGAAAGCAGTTTTCCAAACTCACCGGGGAAAGTCTGATTCCGGCTTCAGACGGATGCAGTTCACAATGCATATGAATGCAGTCAAGCAGGTTCACTTCTGCGAGTTATGAATATTTAGCATTTTTTTCATGCTCAATAGTCACTCTTATTATAGTGTATAAAGCCCATTTGTTTTGTGTTTCTGAGCAAGTCTCCTAAATAAACCACCTTCAGAAAAAATTGGTTTTTTTAATATATATTTCAAAATATTCCAGAAATGGCCAAACAAATATTTGCTAAAATATGCTTCAGAATATATTTTACGTGATATTATTTTCTACTGCACACGTTTGCAAATAAATTTTCTACCTTTATATATGTCAATACAAAAAAATACTTACACATATATCACATTTTAAGAAAAACTTTATTTGTTGTCTTATAACGCGTGGAAAAAATATAAACACATTTTAATAAAAGGTCAGTGAGGAACATGCTTTAGAATGTTGCCAAAAAAAAAAAAAAAAAGGAGAAAATTACATTACAAATATATAAAAAACATAAATTAAACATTATAAAATCCTAAAGTCAAGTTTTGACTGTTCCATGTGGACTTTTGCATTTAGCTTAAATATTTTGGTGAATGAAGGTTTCTCAAAACTATTTTTTTGTTTATTTGTTTTTCAAAATAAATTTTGTTTAGCTTCACATATATTTAGAATATTTTTTAAAATATATTTTGGCCAGGATTTTTTTTTATTCTGTTTTATTTTTTCAGCATATGAGAAGTACTGTTTAATTGTTTGCTTGTCATTTTGTAGTGCTTTTTTTTTAATGAAAGGAATTCATAGATTTATTCAGCGAGGATGGCCTTAAATTGATCCAAGAAGTGACAATAAAGGATATAATAAAGTTACAAAATATTTCTATTTTAAATAAATGCTGTTCTTTTGAACTTTCTATTCACCTGTGAATCCTGAAAAAGAAAATATATCACGGTTTCCACAAATATATGAAGCACCGCAACTGTTTTCAACATTTTCAACAGGAGCATATCAACATATTAGAATGATTTCTGAAGAGTGGAGTAATGGTGCTGAAAATCCAGCTTTGATCACAGAAATAAATCACATTTTAACAGATATTCACATAAAAAACAGTTGTTTTAAACCACAATAATATGTCACATTTTTACTGAAAACTTTTTGAATTGACTATTAATGCTGATGTCCTTCAGTCTGTCATGTTTGACCGTGTGTGTGTGTGTTTCAGGTGTTGGAGCGTCTCTTCCAGAAGGGTTTCAGCGTGGCTGCTTCCTGCGGCGGCGGCGTGGACTCGTCTCAGTTCAGCGAGTACGTTGTGTGTCGCGAGGACAGGCGGAGTCAGTCCATGAACACGCCCATCAGGATAAAGCAGGAGCCGCTGGACTAGAGACACGCGCTCAGGCCCTCGGCCCCTCGACACACACACACACACACACACTCTCATACACTCTCTCAGCGTTTATACGGGGAATGTAATCAAACCAGAAACCCAAAGAACTCCAGCAGGATCTGAGCCACGCCCTGTTCCACCCAAACCACCAATCAGAGGACGCCCTCACGCATACGGAACGCAGGCTCCGCCCCTCTGCTGGTGCAGTGTGTGTCATTATCTCATGACGATTGCAGCGTGGTGCTTACTTCGTCAGGGGCCGGGGGTCTATTTTTTTGGATTGTTTTTCATTTCAACCTTGTTGTTTCTAAAGACGTTTTTCACTCCTTATAGCACCATGTTGTATGCAGTTAGCAGTATACTAGGCGGGAGTTTTGTGTTTATTTCTTTTGTTACATGAAGGATGATGGGAGTGGCGTTCTGAAGGCATTGCATTTGAGAGACTTTCCTGGCAGGAAAACGCTATTACACCCTCGAGCAGTCTGGGCTTTAATGTGTTCGGCTGCTGAAGGTTTCTTTGTTTAAAGGAGCTGCAAGCAAACGTGGCTATTTCTAAAGCCAGAGCGAGCCAGAACATTAAGCATATCGTTAAACATCTGAAATTTTTATAAGCTCTCTAATGCTTGAATCAAATGGGTTCTGAACTATACAGAACCTACACAAAGAGTCGTGTGTGTCAAGAACAAAATGTAAGGAGCTCGAGGCAAAACACTGGCAGTGAAGACGTATGATTGTGTCTATAACGGTACGTTTGCACCTAAATGCATCTCGAGATCGCGTGAAAACAAGCCGCCCGCGTGTTTAAAGATTCAGTGGAAATAGACTTAAGTTGGAGCGCGCTGACAGAATGAGGGTACTAACTATGATGCATTAATTTTTAAACAATCTTTGTGAATGAATAATAACTATTCATTAGCCCAGTTTATCAGGTTTAGTTTGAAGTTGTCCGGTTTCTATTTTGATGTCAAAATGTTGTCAGATGCTGAGTAAACGGCAGATACGTCGTGAAAAATGTGCTTCATCAGATCACGTGTGTGTGTGTGTTTGTGTGTTTGTGTGTGTGTGTGTGTGTGTGTGTGTGTGTGTTTGTTTGTGTGATGGAATGTGTGTGTGTGTGTGTGAAGTCTCACAGCCGCGTTTACCACTGGACAAAATTTCATCAACAGAGAGAACTTACAACCGTATCAACACTGCAGATGCACATTGTTGTGCTGTCTGTAAAAAAAAAAAAAGATATTATTTGCAAATATCGTAAATCTATCGCCATAGTTTATTTAACATTTGTAACTTTTTTTAATTTAAAATTTGTAATTGTAACTGTTCCATCAAAGCCTACTTGATTTAACCCTTCTATTGTCCAGTTAAAAATTATATATATATATGAAATACATAAAATATATTACAATAAAAAATATATAATTTTTTGTACATGTACTTTTATGATTCTTCAAAATTTCATCATCCAAAAAAAATCTTGTTTTTATTTACTACCAGATGTTACCAGTGTAATTTTAGTTTTTTATTGATATTTTAAATCAGTCTTTTATATTTTTTTACATTTTCTGTTTTCATTTTAATTGCAGTTACATTTTTAGTATTTTTTGTGTTTTTGTCATTTTTAGGTTTTTTTTTTCAGTAGTAGTTTTATATATATCTGTATAGTTTTTATAAATTTTTATTTCAGTTTTAGTTATTTAAGTACATCAAATTAAACCGTTAAAATGAGAAATGTTGCCTGAATTTTTTTTTTATATTAACATTTTTTTATTCATTTAACATTTCAAGGTGAACAGGTCACAAGCTACTAAATAAAAACATGTTTTTTGGAAAATTAATATTTTAATTTAATTTAAAGAACCATATAATTAATAGGAGGTGACAATCGAAGGGTTATGTGATTTTTTGTCAACCAGGTCTATACAGTGTTTGCATTCATTTTGTCTTTTTTTCATTTTCTCTCTTTTTTTTCAGATAGTTTTTATAGTGTATTTCTGTTGCGAATCACTGTTGCCGAGTCTTGCCTCGAGCTCTGAGCCGATGGTCTGTTGTTAGTGATGTGGCTTTGAGTGCAGTGTTCATCATCATCATCATCATCATCATCACTGGGCGGTGGTCACTTCCCTTTCACCGGATCAAAGTCACAGATGCTGTTTCTTCTCGATCAAAAACAAATGGCCTCGTGATTTGTGAGTCCAAAGTCTCATTCAAACTCGAGCTGGATTAGAAAGCGCTGCGGTTTGGAGTCTGAATGTGTTCATTAATGCACTAGTGTTTTTGCATTATGTGGAGTTCTTGGCCGTCTGATTAAATGTCCCCAGCTTCAGACCCTCCGGTGGGACCCGGCTTGAGCCGGCCTTTGTTCTGACCCAGATCTGGTCCAGTTCTGTCACAAAGGGAATGACCAAGCACCCTTTCATGTGCCAAGAGCTATCTCAACACAATCCTCACATGCGTTCCCAGGACGGCACATTTACAAACCCAAAACACACTCAGAAGATCCCAGTGTGGATGAAGTCGTGCTCTTTATGCTCTGATCTGGTTAGATACGTCAAGTTCACTGAACAGAAGAGCGCAAGGTTTGTGTCGAATTACGTTGGATTACTTTCCGTGTGATTTCAGGACGCTGCGGATTTGGTCGCATCCAAAGGCCTAAAACGCTGGTACTATGTACAGTTATTTGTATACTGACTCATTCAGATGCTGGTTTCTCTTTGTAAACAAACCCCAGAAGAGATTCTGACTCCGCTCTAACACGAGACTGATGGACCGAACGAGCAAAGCAATATGATAATGTACATACAAATGACAAAAGAAGATCCTCAACATTTCAAACTGTCTACCAAGGTGAAAACTGTCATTATTTAATGTATTAATAATTAGACTGTGGTATTAAAGGGCATGTGTTTATTTACAGTGACTTCTTTTTTAGTTACTTGCATATTTGCTATAATAAAAAAGGCGTAATATTCACCTGACGTTTGTTTGTGCTTTTCATCTACTTTACAAACATCAACACTGTCAATGACATATTCATATAATTATGATCATCAGTTTATATTAATGATAAACTTGAATCTGTAGTTAGGTTTGTTTTGATTTGTTTATATATATATATATAATATATATATATATATATATATATATTATATATATATATATATAATATATATATATATAATATACACACATTGTATTTAATGTGTCAATATTAAAGTTATATCTTATATACTAAATATTTGGCATTACCATATATATATACAGTACAGGTCAAAAGTTTGGAAACATTACTATTTTTAATGTTTTTGAAAGAAGTCTCTTCTGCTCATCAAGCCTGTATTTATTTGATCAAAAATACAGAAAAAACAGTAATATTGTGAAATATTATTACAACTTAAAATAATAGTTTTCTATTTGAATATACTTTAAAAAAAAAATTTTATTCCTGTGATGAATAGCTGAATTTTCAGCATCATTACTCCAGCCTTCAGTGTCACATGTAACATCCAGTCTATCACATGATCATTTAGAAATCATTCTAATATTCTGATTTATTATGAGTGTTGGAAACAGTTCTGCTGTCTGATAAATTTGATGAATAAAAGGTTAAAAAGAACTGCATTTATTCACAAAGAAAAAAAAAAATTCTAATAATATATATTCTAATAATATATTTTCTTTACTATCACTTTTTATCATTTAACACATCCTTGCTAAATAAAAGTATTGATTTTATTTAAAAAAAAGAAAGAAAAAAATTACTGACCCCAATTACTGACCAGTAGTGTATATTGTTATTACAAAATTTTATATTTTAAAACATAGCTTCTTTTTTTTTTTTTACTTTTTATTCATCAAAGTATCCTAAAAAGTATCACATGTTCTGAAAAAATATTAAGCAAGCAGAGAACTGTTTCCAACTTTGATACTGAATCATCATATTAGAATAATTTCTAAAGGATCATGTGATAATGATCCTAAAAATTCAGCTTTGCATCACAGAAATAAATGATAATTTAAAGTATAATAAATTTAAAAACAATTATTTTAAATTGTAATAATATATCACAATATTACATTGTTTTTTCTGTATTTTTGATCAATAAATGCAGGCTTGATGAGCAGAAGAAACTTCTTTTCAAAACATTAAAAAATAGTAATGTTTCCAAACTTTTGACCTGTACTGTATGTATATATAATATTATATAATATATATATATATAGATATATATATATATATATAAATACACTGTACATATAATTTATAAAATAAATATATGATGTATAAATATTTATATAAATATATGCATTTTATACTATAAAATGTATTCAATGGTGAACCACACGTGTAAACATTTTGAAGTTTAGTAAACAGCTTTTTTATTCCTTTACAAAATAGGTACAAATACAGAAGTATGTTCACACAAACAGAAATATTTCAGGATATGTACAGAATGTACCAAAAATAAGAGTTCTGATAAACACAACGTCTTGTAAACAATATATACAAATTATCCATAGATCGAAACATTAAATTCCAGCTGGGCACGTCAGTAATACAGTATGAAGAGAGTCCCAATAATATTTTGGCTACAAAGCGTAAGTCATAGAAAGAGCCTCCAGCGGAAAACAGAAAATAGAAGACTAATAAAGTTGGTTTAAACAACCCAACAAATACATTTGTGCTTGTTTCAATCGGGACCGTCGGGGAAGGAAGCGTTTCGCCTGAAAAGTGGCAAACGTGGATGCCAATGAGAAAATATAAACAGGTCCAAAACGAATTTCCCGGACACAGACGAAAACACTGAAGACACAGAAACCCAACTACAACCTTCCATGTGCGTTGAGTTTCACACACAAACACAAACCGCAAAGCATCGGGATTCACGGTGCATAGAAGAGCGAGAGGATCCGAGTGGAGAAAGGTCACAGAACTTGACCTCTCGTGACATCATATACGGCGAACCCTCGCTGAAATAAAAGCGTACAGGATTCGAATTGATTCTCTCGAGTGTTAGATGAACGAACTTGTTGTCATTAATTTATTAAAGCTTATTGTATTATGAGGATAATAAAAGATTAGGTTTGAGTTGTCTAGTTTTACAGTACAGAGTGTGGGGAAGTTAGAAATCAAAATCAATTTCTAATACTGTCATAATACGTTGATTTATCAGTGCGTGTTATTTCAGTTCTGATCGTGTTTGTGAGATGAGAAACGTAGGATCTGTTGGGACTGGTACTTGTTTTCTCTCTGAATATGGTGTTTGATTGACTGACGTTCAGACGATGTGTTGATGTGGCTGTATTGCTATAGCTCGGATCTGCTGGCCTGATTTCGGGAAACACGGGATTCGTGCTCCTCATGGACAAATATAAAAGCTACACGAATCACAATGACAGACAGAAGCTCCGTGATCGATTTAGAAGGAACGCTTCGTTAATTTGTTGCTAAAGTATCATGTGGAAATTATTTACAATATTCATCAAAAAGTCTATTTACATTGAGACTCGCTGATAAAGGTTTTGAAAAAAAGTTTGATGGGGTTTGGAATACTGTGATTGGCTGGACACTGATGATGAAGATGATGAAGATGATGATGATGATGATGCTTGGGAAAGTCTGCATAAGACGCGATTCTTTAACGGAAAAAGTACATCGATCACTTCAAGGCGTTTCGTCTCGAAGATCGTCACCGTAAGCGCTCGGTGTTGAATATGCATCCGCACCGCGAGAAACACTCACTTCATCAGGATTTCTGACACTAAAAATATTGAAATATATCACACCAAAAAGAGCAAATATGCATGAAATATTATGATATTCTTGTTCAAAGCATGAAGAAAATATAGTGAAGCTTATTTTAAAAACAAGAGAAAAAAAAACTCTTTGCGCATTTGAGAAAATATACTTAAGATGTACACTACATGGTTTATTTGTACCAATTAATTATCTAATTTCAGAAAATCGTTGCTAATTTTTGTTAATTCTTTCCCTCGTTTTAGTAAATTGTGACCAATTTGTATCAATTAATTCTCTCATTTTATTAAATTGTTGCTAATTTTTATTAATTATTTTCCTAATTTTTATTAAATCGTTGCTAATTTTTATTAATTTATTCCTTCATTTTAGTAAATTATTGCAAATTTTTATTAATCTGTTTCCTAATTTTAGTAAATCGTTGCTAATTTTTATTAATTAATTCCCTCATTTTAATACAGCGGTTCTCAATTCCAGTCCTCGCGCCCCGTGCTCTGCACATTTTGTATGTTATCTCTTATTTGAACGTAAGTGCCCTGCGGAGTGCACATCACAGGATATTCCGCCATGATTCCAGTTGAACGTATATGTTCCATTCAAAGTGCATTGAAATGTGCGAGACGTGAATTTAAATTATATTTATTTACAGAGGTATATGATGTCACACTTGTCCGTGTGTGAAGAAGTTGCGTGGCGCAAATCTGTGAATGAATGTTCTGAAGTGAAGTAAACTTCAACAGATTTCCCCTGCCTCAGGGACGTAGGGAGCAATGAACACTGTGTAGGGACCATGTCAATGGGAACACAGTTCATGCACGGAGCTCTCTTCTAACGAGCTGATTATCTGAATCAGGTGTGTTAACAAAGAGAGACATGCAAAATATGCAATTGAGAATCGCTGTTTTACTAATTTTTATTAATTTGTTCCCTCGTTTTAGTGTTTTGTAGATTGTTTTTATTTTTTTTTGTTTTATTCCCTCGTTAGTAATTGTAGCTCATTTTTATTAATTTGTTCCCGATGATGTTACCCCAGAAGGGGGTTTTGTAGTAAATTTTTTTTTGCTCATTTTTATTAATTTGTTCCCCTAACCCCGTTCGATTTTTAGTAAATTTTTGCTCATTTTTATTAATTTGTTCCCTCGTTTTTGTAAATTGTTGCTCATTTTTATTAATTTGTTCCCTCGTTTTTGTAAATTTTTGCTCATTTTTATTAATTTGTTCCCTCGTTTTAGTAAATTGTAGCTAATTTTTATTAATTTGTTCCCTCGTTTTAGTAAATTGTGACCAATTTGTTGTATTAATTCACGTCATTTTCGTAGTCTCTCATTGTAGCTAATTTTGTTATTAATTTGTTTCCCACCTGTCGTTTTAGTAAATTTTTGCCTCACTTTTTATTAATTCCGTTCCCTCGTTTTAGTAAATTGTAGCTAATTTTTATTCATTTGTTCCCCGCACTCGTTTTTGTACAGTTTTGTTGCTCATTTTTATTAATGTTGTTCCCAATCGTTTTGTAGTTAATTGGTGACCAATTTGTATTAATTCTCTCAGTTTTAAGTAAATGGTGTAGCTAATTTTTAATTAATTTCAGAATTCCCCTCGGTGTTAATCGACATTGTTACCAATCCTCGCGCACCTTATTGTTTCCTTCCTCATCATTTTGCAGCTAAACTGTGTTTGTTCCTTCATTTTAGTAAACTGTTGCGAATTTATAATTATTTGTTAGGTAATTTTTTTGTATAATGTGGTGGTGATTAATTAGTATGATGTGGTTGTGTTTCACTCAAAATGTTGTAGGCGATTTAATTGAAACGAGGGAACACATTAATAAAACAAAAGAATTAATTCTTAATTCATAGCCATCTTTTTGGGCGATTTTTAGACTGCACAATTTACTGATGAAGAAAGTGGTATTTACAGTGTCAGATTCATTCATACACAAAAAACAAACAAACAAACACTCCTCGGGTCAAAGCCGGAGAGACAAGCCTTAAAATTCACTATCATAAATACAGTATACCTAGTAACGCTGAGGAGAAAACAGGAAACATGGAGCACGTATTGGTGTTTGTGTTTCTTTCCTCTCAGTCAGTTTTTCAGAGCTTTTCTAATCAAACGGCAACGCGGACATCACATAGACGAGTTCACACGCACACACCGACGCGGTGAACGGGGCTGAGGCAGGTCGCAGGGCATGACCGGGGAAGTCGAAATCGCTGCTCGGGTGGTTTGGCTCGCTGATTGGCCTCCGCATTGCGCTCAGCAGTTGGCTACTCCAGGAGGAGCGCGGTACAGTTAGAGAGATCGCTGGTCTCTCCGCTCCTAGCGCCATGTAGAAGATTAAGTCCCTGAGGTTGACAGCGTGTTTATCTTCTCTGGCGGTTATACTGCCGTGACGGCAGCAAGACTGGTCTGACGATCCGCCCAGAGAACCTGCTGAAATTCCCCGACACCTGAGCAACCAAACACACATTCCGGTACTATTAAACACACACTGCACTAATCACGAGCGTTTTTCATTTGACCACGTGCATGGAGTACTCAGTTCACAAATGCTTCCAGTAAAGTTTGACATTCTAACAAACAAAAAAATAATTACAAAAAAACATTGGGTGAAATAATTTGCTGAAGTTATTTATGTGGTTCAGAATGGAATGAAATATATTTTCTATAAAACTTTCTGGGATACATTTTTCTAAGCTTGCTGCAATGCACTCTGGGATTGTCTTATCTGTGAAGTCCTTTTTGACAATATAATAAGGCCCCCTAAAGAAGACACCATGTTCATCATTTTCTTATAACTTATAATTTACAAAAAAAAAGGTTGCATTACAGTAAAAATAATGACATTAAATAATTATAAATATTTTAAAATAATTAAATTTATTCCCTAATTTTTACATTATTGATTTCTCTAATAATTTGTTTGACAGTATTTTCACATATTTTTAATAGTTTTTTTTTTTACAGCATTTCCTACCCAATTAAATATTTCAGAGCTTGACAATTTATATAAATCATTTATATAAATGTGTTTTTATTATTAAAATATAAAATCTGAATATATATATATATATATACTATTATATATATATATTCATATTTTTTAATTGTATTAACTAACTTTTCCAGGTCTAGAAATAATGCTTTTAAAATGTCTTTATTCAGTATTTCCAGGTTGTCCACAATTCTGTTAATGCTGGCTTTAAATGTCAGTTTTTAAGAGAACGAATTAAATTAAGTAATTCGATTTCAACATTCATGCAGACTTAATTACATCAAATGTAAGCAGATGAGTGTCACTGATCATGTGACTCTTTCCTGCTTCCACCGAGGCTTCTTAAATCATGCTGGAGATCATGATCATCAGGTTTCGTTCATATTTCATGCTGCTGTCAGTATGTCTGTAATGCTGTATTAGATGATTTTCAAGGTGTTTAGATCTGTTAAGCTGTACAGAATTAATCAGATGGAGCTACACTTCAGTCACTTTTTATACAGGCCAACACTGGCATAAGGGATAAAACCTAAACTGATTTCAGCATTTCTGATGTTATTAAGAGCAAAACTGTCTTTTCTTAAACTTAAATACCACTCGCTTAGTCTCAGATGTGTTTAGTCTTTCACTCACATTCTGTTCATCTGCTTCTTTCAGTATAAACTGAAGCAGAAGTCAAATAAACACACGGATTCTTACGCACTGAGTCAGTCTCCGTCTTTCACGAGCAACAGAAAAATATCGGATGGTAGAATCCACGCAACTCAAAATAAGACCGGAAACGAAGTCTCACTCTCCAACAGACGTCGCACAATTAGACTTGATTGTGCTCTTGTAAACACAACAGCGAGACACGCAGGCCTAATGGAAAGCAGCTGACACGTAAGGCACGTTATCCGTAGCTGGAACCCCGCGCAGGGTGGCCGCTTCGCTTGATCACAGCAGGGTTGAGGCTTTGATCTGGTCTTACGGTTGGAGTTTGGTGGATGTGGGTTGTGTTGTGTGCTGGAGGGGGGTTCGAGATTCGCAGTAGGGGCAGGGCGCGAGATGCCCTCAGGGTGGAGGATTTGGTATCGTCTTCGGTGCAATCAGAGTTGACCTCATGTGAAAGGCGGGCATGCCTTCTGCCATGGCAATTAACGCCAATCACAGCCTGGACCAATCAAACGCATCCATCTACCTGGACACGCTGACGGGGCCTCCGGCGGGTTTTGTGTGCTCACATATTCACACACGAGGTGTGTGTTTGAGAGATGAGAGAAAGACAAACAGAGACGAAGGAAGAAAACGTGCTCAGGGGAAGAAAAAAGATTGCCAAAGATTTTATGAATTGTGAATACAACAAAATCAAATACTTTTAAGCAGCTACTGTAACAAGATGCTGCATTTTTTATAATAATTGTGCAAATATGCTTTCAGGCTACATGTTCTGTCCCTTTAAAATCAAAAGGAAAAAGTATGAAAGTCTGAAGGGATACAGTTTTACTTTTAAAGGATTGTGCCACTCACTGAAAATGAACAGAAAGAGATCAAGCTAATCAAATCAACAAATAATCTGAAAATAAAATGCAATAAAATGGCTTTAATTTGCATTATTTATATAATTTATATTGGTATATACTAATATATTTTATATTTAGTTTTTCTTAATATTTTGAATTAGCTTTTTAACTAATTTTTATTTTAATTTTAGCAATATTTTTACATATGCTTGTAATTTTTATTAGTTTTAGTTCCTTTTAGAATATTTTAGTTTCAGTAATTTTACATAAAGTTTTTCATCTGTTTTTTATATCTTATTTCAACTAATTAAATGTTATTTTATTTTACTATTTTAATTTTAGGTTTAGTTAAAAATAACATCATTGCAAATGTTAGTGCCTGTGTGCAACTATTTGTTCCATTTAAAAATATATATATATTGACCTGAGATTCAATCATATGACATCAAACCAAAATAAATAATTTTATAAAATATATATATTTTTTTGTTTGTTTATTTGTTGCAATAGCAGCAGCTATTTACACCGGTGAGAAAAAAAAAAAAAAAAAGGTAAATGTTATTTACAGTGTTTAAATAGAAAAAGTGCAAAAATAAACAATATAAATAGTAGCAGATTCTTTGGAACAAGAACAAACAGCATATCCAAATAAGCCAGTATAAATATTAATAGATGCTGTTTACACAAAGTCTAAACAGAATGATAAAAATTATAAACAGCTCTACAGAACACATCAGTGCAATTATTCAGCTCAGTTTAGTTCAGTATTGATTCAGTTCAGTTCAATAACTGCATAAAGTTAATAAACTACGAAACAATTCAGCTATAAGCATCTCTACAGAAGACACAGTGTCTTTATTCAGCTCAATTCAGTTCAGCGTTGATTCATTTGATTCAGTTCAGTGTAAACTTGATCAGTTATGAAATGAAATGAATTTGAACTCAATTCAGCTCAATTCAGTGCTGATTCAGTTCAGTTGATTCACTTCAGTAATCAATTATGAATCAAGCTTAGTTCAGTTATAAGCATCTCTACAGAACAACACAGTGTCATTTTTTCAGCTCGGTTCAAGTTTCAATGTTGATTCATTTTCAGTTCAATAACAGATCGATGTTACAAAATTAACAATCTTAAAATAAATCTGATTCAACTATAAAGCAGCTCTATAGAAGACAATAGCCTGAGTATTCAGCTCAGTACTCTCAATGCCATCAAACTGATAATATAACTGAGAAAGTTTCACTTGTGCATTTAAAATGCAAGTATCTCGGCTGAAAATGCTTTGCCGTGTTTTCTGGCCCTCAGGAAACACAGATTGGCTACCGGAGCCTGCAGGGCCACACAGAGAGAAGAGGAAAGTGATCCGAACGCAGGCAGAAAGGTCAGTCCTCCACCGGCGCTCAACGTCTTTCATCCTCTGCCACGTACGAGTCCTACAGCCAACGCCAATAACCCAAACACAGCCCTGTTGATGTCTGTTTCCATGGAGATTCATGCATCTCCACGCATTAACAAGTACATAAACACACACTCACACACTGAGCCAAACACACCGAATGACAGCTAATCTACATTCGGGATTGTCGAATCAGTCGACGAGATGTGGATTTGGACGAAGGTCAGCGTGGAGCTGAAGGAAGCGGAGAAGAAAAGATTTGTGGGAAGGCAAAAATCCGTGAGGCAAAAAACAGCATCTGTCATTTTATCAGCGCCGAGCCGCTGGCGGGCGTAATGTCATATGACATATCCATCCGACAGCTAGCACACGGATACCTCCTTACATCTTTTCAGACAATTTCTGACTGCGTGCACGTGTTTGGAGCGGAGAGAGACGAGCCTGCAGCCTCCTCAACAACACAACGCTCATGACAATCCGCCAGCGGCACACACACACACACACATACGTGTCTTCACACCATCAGAGCTCGAAAACACTGACACTGACCGGTAACGAGTGAATCAGACCTCATTTACACAACATGTGTGTGCTCAGATACATCAAACTGATTCATTACACTGCTGAAGCTGATTTTGGCTCATAATGATCTGGAAATGGGAATCAAGATCTAGTTCTGTTTTTAAAACAATACAAGAACCGAATGATTTTCATGATATTTAGTTTAGAAAGAGAACGGTATGAATAAAACCTTACTAAAATCTTCTTTTTTTTTTTTTTTTTTGCACATCGAAATATAAATAAAGATATATATATAATCAAGTAAGTAAAATTGTTAAACTCCATAGTTTATAATAATCTCCATCTTATAATAAAATTGTTGATTTTTTTATTTAAAACGTTAAAAGAGTAACATTTTTAAACTCTGTAGACTGATATGATAAAATTAAATGAATAAAAAATTAAATAATAAAGATTTAAATCTTGAGGATTTTTTTCTAAACAAATGAAATCAATCAAATCTGATTAATAACAAAATGAATAAATAAAAATATTAGATTTAAATCTGTTGAGAGACTTGATATGACATCTTATAATAACTCAAATAAATCCTAAATATATTTCTAAACAAATACATTCAATTCCTAAATGTCATAAATAAATAAGATTTAAATATGTTGAGAAATTCAATATGACATCTTGTAATAACATCTTAAATATTTATTTCTAAACAAATCAATTAAACTCCTATATCTTAAAAATAAATAAAAAAACTAGTAAATAAAGTTATTAGATTTAAATCTGTTGAGAGTCTCGATATGACGTCTTATAATGACTCAAATAAAATCCTAAAATTTATTTCTAAGAACAAACAAATCAATAAAGTTCCTAAATCTCCTAAATCAATCAGTCAATAAGTAGATAATATAATAAAGATTATTAGATTTAACCTGTGTTGAGATCCCCTAGATTTAAATTAATAGATTTAAATGTGTTATCTTATAATAACTCAAATACCCTCTTTGAGGATTAATTTAATTCCCCAAATAACAATAATTAAACTAAAAATAATACAGTAAAACAAAATAATTAAATTAAATTAAAAGAGTTTAGTAAAATTTTTAAACTCCATAGATTGATATGATAAAATTAAATGAATAAAAAATAAAATAAATCAAGATTTAAATCTTGAGGATTTTTTCTCAAACCAGATGAATATCAACTCAATCTAATTAATACACAAAAGAAAATCGACCCAATAGAAATCGTTAGAGATTTAAATGGCCCCTGTTGCCACGAGTCTCGATATGACGTCTTATCTAATCCAAAATAAACACCCATCCTAAATATTGAGTTCTAAAACAAACAGAGTTAGAAGCCAGATCAACAAAAGTTCCTACAACCTCACCCCCTAAATCTACGTCACTACTAATAGATAAATAAATAGATAGATCCGCCCTCTATTAGATTTTGAAATAGAGTGTTGAGATTAGATTTAAATCAAATACTAGATTTAAATGTGTTATCCTTTATAATAACTCAAATATTATCTTGAGGACCTAGATTTAATTCCCCACAATAAAATAATAATTTGCCCACACAAAAAAATATACAGTAAAACAAAATAATTAAACCTTTAATCTAGCTAAAAGAGTACAATGGTTTTAAACTCCCATTAGATTGATATGATAAAATTAAATGAAATAAAAAATAAAATAAATCAAGATTTAAATCTTGAGGATTTTTCTAAAAACAAATGAAATCAATCAAATCTGATTAATAACAAAATAAATCAATAGAATATTAGATTTAAATCTGTTGAGAGACTTGATTATGACGTCTTATAATGACTCAAATAAATCCTACATATTGATTTATAAACAAATCAATAAAGTCCCTAAATCTCGCTAAATGCAATCAGTCAATAAATAGATAAATAAATAAAGATTATTAGATTTAAATGTGTTGAGATTAGATTTAAATTAATAGATTTAAATGTGTTATCTTATAATAACTCAAATATATCTTGAGGATTAATTTAATTCCCCGAATAAAATAATTAAATAAAATATACAGGAAAACAAATATATAAAATAAAATAAAATAAAATAAAATAAGAATAAAAACTAAAATAAAATAAAATAAAATAAAATTATTAGATTAAAATTTGTTGAGAGAAACGCGATATTTACGTAAATAATCCAAAGATATCCTGAGGATTTATTTCTAATAAATGAAAAGTTCAAAAGGCTGGAAATATTTGGGCTTTTCTCTGTTGTGCATCCTCACCTGTCTGTCTGCTGTCTCTGAACTTTTGACCTTCCGTCTGTACCACAGCTCCAGTCGGACATCTAGACAAAAACGCCCACTCTTCGCGCGTGGGTTCATTCTTGTTCTGAATGTGAGGCATTTACGTTTTCTATTTTCTCTACCAGGCCGTACAGTTTTTCAAAAAAATGGCGTTAAGTATAGTCTTGAGATCAGGCCCCTGATCCCCCCGACACCCAGCTGATAACAGGCTCGGCACTTTTTATTTGTAAACCGATCACAGACTGTGTAACTACTTCATCTCGTGCACAAAGAGTCACTTTAACCCCTCTGCGCGTGAAGCTCACGGACTCTGCCACCCCCAGATTAGCTCCCGCCTTTACTAAAATTTACTTTGGGTTAATAATGTATGTCTTTCCACCCCTCCTGCCGTCTCGGACTCTCTAATATTTTCACGGTTGGCAGCAAGCCGAAGGAGTCCATCTTCAGCTGCTTTCTGCTGATCAGCGTCTTTCTTTGAGTGATTTTGAGTGGCGTGAAGCACGGGCCCTTGATGCTGGAGCCAATATTGGACTTGGCTGCGGTTTCACCTCAGGGCTACAGGTTAATGGTCCACTTTGCCAGACACACACACATACACATTACCAATACTGCTATCTCAGCCAAACACCACCAACAGAAGACGGCTGAATATGAAGCGGTAGATGAAATCAGAGAGAAACACAGATGGAAGCGCCGTTACAGGTCGAAAGAACAAACTGATGAAATCTGACAGCGGGGACAATGAGCTGTTTATGTTGGGGTCGACTGAAATGAGTTTGTCACATGAACCACCGCGTGAAGCAGAGAGCGAGAGAATTAAATTTATTAAATATAGCCATTCCACTTAAATATATGTATATATAGAGAGAGAGAGAGAGAGAGAGAGAGACAGACAGACAGACTATATGTATAGATATATATATCTAATATACATAATAATTATATTAGATATTATTATTAATATACATTAAAGAGAGAATAAGTGAATTATTAAAAAATTATATAATATATATAATGCATATTATATATGTGTGTGTGTATACATATATATATATATATAATTTCCATAATAATTTACAAAATTAAATAGACACTTATTTTATGTTAAATTTCAAGAATCTCAGGAAAAAATTTTTTTTTATTTTTTTTTACCCAAAAATAAAAATAAAAAATATTGAAACTATATATTACAAAAATTTCCACATAATTCCTAAAATTAAAATTAAACAGAGAGGCTTTGGAAAGTAATTAAAATATTAATATTAATATGTGTGATTATATGAATAATAATTTATTAATATTTTAATACAACTTAATATAATTATTTAAAAAATAATTAGAGACGAGAGAGAGTAGAAAGAATAAAGACAAAGAGAATAGTAAATGATTTTTAAAAATGTATTGATAATATATGATAATGCATATCTATATATATAAATGTGAAATTTCAAGAAATTTAAAAATAAATTAGATTGTAAAAATTATTCAAACCAGGAAAAAAAAAAAACAGAAATAAAAACATTTCTTCCCCAAATCCTCAATACAATTTTTCATAGTAAAAACAATAAAGCAAAAAAACAAAAGCTAAATGGTCCTAAACAAAACAAGCATCATGTCTGTATGCAAAATATTTCTTACTCATTGTGAAAGTGACATGCACGTGTATTCAACCAAAAAGCGCGGATCTTAAAGAGCTTTCTTAAGCAGAATAAACCAGACGAACACTACTGTTCACCATCACTCAGAGTCTGAGAGGAATGGACTTCAGGACATGATGACCCGGTGCTTTTCCATTAGGACTTCAGCACTCTCTCGTTCTCGTTGTTGTCAGTCCCTCCCATCATGTCAGAGCGACTGAGCGCCGAGCCAAGAGCCAAAGCTTTTTCCACATGTCTACCTCCGCTCAGAGCGGCACACCAGCCTCGCCGCGGGCCCCGAAGCCTCTCGCTCTCCGCTCCACACCGGCAACGGCCATTAATTAAGACCAGAACTCCCTCTCACTTTAACTCTCCTCCTCCTTCGCCAGGAGGAAAGGCCGATGAGGACAATTCGAAAGAGTTAGCAGATGTCGAGTGATTTGGCCCCGAGGCGTTTTTGACATCGCCCGAGTGATGTATTTGATGTGGAGTTAATTCAGCTCCAATAAATGTATAAAGGAATTACAATAATAATTCACAGATGTATATTGGGTGGATTATACACGCAGCCCTCGCTTTGAACCGCGCCACGGCAGCCAAGATTACACAAAAACAGGAGAAAAGAAAGAGGTCTGTTTTGTTTTTTTGGCTTTCTGCTAATCAAAGGGTCAGAGAGGCTCAATGAAGTGCGGGTTTACACACCTTCACGAGATTCAGATTCCTGATTCGCTGGAGAATCTGTTTGATTCTGTCGTATTGTTTTGGTCTCTGATGAAGGCTGTTAAATAATGAAAATGATCCCCATTGACGTCATTCAAACCTATGATAGAGAGAGAGAAATCAAATATATAATAAAAAATGTATATAATACATATTACATATTATAACATAGTGTATACATATAATGCTATATCAGAATGTTAATAAATATAAATGTAATATCAAAAATATTATTAATAATTAATTATAAAAACAACTCATATTTCATATATTATAGAGTACATAAACATCATTGAATATAATATGTGTGTGTATGATATTACTGTAATATTCCAATATATTTATATTAAATGAAAATAATTTAATATAATTTATTTAATAGTTAATTATTTTTACAATTGATAACTTTTACAAAAATAGAGTATTTTTTATAAAAATATATTAGTATTAATTAAATTAATATAAAATTTTATTATTATTTATAATTATAGACGTTTTATATATTTTTTTTATAATTACCTAAATTCTTTATTAAAATAAATGTAATTATGCATTTGCAGCTTGTTATGATCTATATTAGTTTAATATAGAGGAGACTATATTTATACTGAAAAAAATTGATTTGTTGCGACCACAGGACAATTAAAAAATAATCCAGTGAAGAGGAAGAGAGAGGAATTAAAATATCCACAAATTAAGTCCAGATGTATATTACCATGGTAATCTTAAAATTGTTAACATTTTATGTAATTTTATTTTATTTTTATGGAGGCTCATAGTAAAAAAGTACAATATCATAAACTATGCAAATTTTAATTTGGGTCATTCGCTCACTTAGAAAAATAAGTATTGCAGTGGAATCACCATCGAGCACAAATATCAAATCACTACCCAAATATATGACTCTTGCGTCTCTATGAGAATAGAACTAAGAATATATATACATTTGACGATTATTGAGAAACTACTAAAAATAAATGTATTATGCAATGCCTGCTTTTCGAGCACACATAAGCTCATGTTAATTAAGACTATATATATACTCTTTATATGCTTATACTATGCATTCTTCACACCACCAGGACACATTTAAAGTTAACTATTGAAAGCAAAAAAAGCAGCCATTAAAATAAGCCCAGGTATACATTAGTAATACCCCCATGGTCCAAAAAAAATACAAGTGCTGCCCAACACGGCTGACAGTGAGTATATTTCAACTAAGTGGGCATAATTTCTGTTGCTGTACTTATGGTTTTATGCAGGCATTATAAATACTCGGAAAGAGGAAACAGAGAGAGTCCTGCTAGTATGACTCTTGATGAAAAATGGCAGAATTGCATATTCAAAAACAAACAACTGCAATTCGCCGCCCAGCCTACAACCTAAAGCGCACAAATCTCAAAAATGGCGGGCTGGTTAATGCCCCCTATAAAGCGAATGAGGAGAAACGAAACGGCCGGCGAGCTCCATGTCGATGCATACGGCAAACTGCAGAAATAGAATTTCAGTGGTCAAGGAGAAATAAGGCGAAAACAAGAACAAAAAAAAAAAAACACCGATTACTTCTAAACTCCTGCAAGCCATTTTGGTCTCCAAAGGTTGCCCAGAGCGCCTGAGGCAAGTCTACGTGTCTTGCGTGTTTCGAGCGCGGAAATTGGAACTTGCCTTCGCAAAAAAAAACGAAACAACTGCTGCTCGCTATGTTCTGCAGCAGACACCGCGCGATCTCAGCATCCACCCTCTCACTCGCTCTTTAACCCTTTCCTGGGCCTCGCGCGCCTCTGACTCACAGACAGCCGGCTCGTCTCGATTGCGAGCAGCCCTGTCGCTGTTTCACTTCACCCCCCACACAAAACTGGCATTCTTGTTTGGCTACTTAAGCATGTGGAAAAACAAAACATGGGCGAGTTGAGGAGGTGCTATGCACGTAGCGGCCCAAGAAGGAAGAGGTAGAGAGCGAGGAGATGTACAGGTTCCTCTTCTCACACCACCTCGAGCATCAGCCAAACTTCGTTGACACTTGACACCAACATAATTAATTGTAACATCTCGCTGGAGGTCAGGAAATTTTCTAATTAGAAGACGAAGCCTAGCGATAGGGTCGAACGACTCGTAGTTGGAAGCGTCCGCATGGTTCGAGAATGAAAGCATCCCTCCCCTGAAAGCGTATCTCTGACGGGTTTCTACCTCCCCGAAAGGGTCAGTGAGCTAACGCCCGGAAACTTTTGCTGGCAAACAAAACTTTCCTTGCTGGGAAACTTCAGTTTCCAGAGCTGGAGAGAACAAACTCGCTAGACGCTGAAAAGAGAGCTAATTGGCAGTCTTTTTTTCTAGAAAATGGCCAAGTTTTGCTGAGCGGTGAAATCGTGCAGGAACGATAATTAACTGGAAGTTCGTTTCGGGGTGGTGGGGGGGGTTTCTCAGAAAGTCTGTTCCTCTCAGAACCGGCTGAAACGCTGGTTTGCACGCTTTCATGGCCGCTGACTATGTATTGTTCCCATAAACAGAGCATTGTCTAGAAACAAAATCTTTTGAGCAGAACCGCTCAGCCGACAGAGTTGCGTGAAGATCAACAGGGAACCGCCCCAAACACGGGAGCGTATCAGTGACTATTTTCCCCGGCCATCCGCTGACCCTGATCTCCTCTGACTCAACGCAGAAAAACTCACAGACCATTAGAACAAGACTCCAGTCGATTCTTCCCAACGAGCGTCACTTGTGGAACTTTAAAAAGTGGCGCATTAAAAATTCAAAGCGTTTCACATATAAAACGAAGCCAATTAGAGTTCGAACGGGAAGCCGGCGTAATGAGTTTCAAGTCTAAACGCTCTTCCTCAGAAGATCCCGCTAATGAGGCCTTGTTGGTTTTGCCATCCTCACGTTTTAAACACCTTGGTTTGGAGTTATTTTTAGGGCTATTTTAAAATTTAATTTGGATTTGGAAATTGAAGGTGGAGCTAAAGATAACAGCCAAAGCCTTTGTGGCGAGTTAAAAGAGCCACGTGTTGCAGGAGGTTCCCAAACGCCACTTTTTGATGTCTTTCTGAAACCTTTTAACCTAAGAGCCTCCGATGAGGCACAAAGGGTGACCTGACAGAAGGAAAAAAATTCGTTACAGAAAAGCGCTGCACTGAAGAGTTATTTTTGAACGTGAACGCAGGAGAATTAAAACTTTCTTTTGACGCTGATGTGGCGACCGAGGCCCCTACATCAATGCAACAATCGACTCAGAGCTGTCAAATCCTCAAGAAGTGCGACAAAGACGCAAAACATCTCCCTCCGAATAAATAAAGCATGCACACACATCACGGCGAGATCATGAACATTTAAAAAAGCTTCAGAAGAGCCAAAGCGTTCGCCCTCCACGAGTCCCAAGTCTATTCAACGTTTGTGAACCTACTGGGACAGACGTCTGGATTCTTCAGGTCGTCAGGCTTCTCAAACTTCTGTTGATGCAATAACAGTCATGTTTAATGTGATTGTGTCCCAGAAAAGAATTAAGACTCACATCGATGTTCCCAAATACACTGAACTCTATAGAGCGAAGAAGCATCAGGCTGTTGTGTGCAGGTCAAGCGCTGTAATGCAATGCTTAAAGTGCATTACAGACACAATTTGCATGACACAAAAATCATATGCATTTATTTATTAAGCAGAATGATTGAATGCAAATGAATGTCATTCAGAGAATAAACATATTTTTAAACAAATTTTACCAGTCAATAGTTTGGAATAATTAAGATTATGAAAGAAGTCTCTTCTACTCACCAAGGCTGCGTTTATTTGATCAAAAATACTGTAAAAATGTAATATTATTATTATTTAAAACAGCTGTTTTCTGTGAATATATTGTAAAATGTGATAAAAGCTGAATTTTCAGCATCATTACTCCAGTCTTCAGTGTCACATGATCTTCAGAAATCATTCTAATATGATGATTTGCTGCTCGAGAAACATTTCTGATTATTATCAATGTAGAAAACATTAAAATACAAACAGAGCTGCTTCACATTTTTGTGAAAACCATGATACACTACCATTCAAAAGCTTAGGGTAAGTACAAAAAATAAAAAATTGCATGTGAAAATTTTTATTTGTGAATGATGCATCATGTGACACTGAAGACTGGGGTAATGGCTGCTGAAATCAGCTTTGCATCACAGAATAAATTACATTTCAAAATATAAATTTAACTATAAAATGGTTATTTAATTGATAATATTTAACTGATTTACCATATAATTTGATCTAATAAACGTTGTTGAGCATAAAGACTTCTTTAAATAAATAAATAAATCGTTATTCCTAACTTTTGACCGTACTGTACTGTACATCTATGCAACTCATAAATAGCAAATTTTTTTTTGTGGAGGTCAAGTGATGCATGATTGTCCTGAAGTTCGGTGCGTATCAGTGAAACGTCTTCCTCGCTTACATGAGAAGTTCTTGTGATTGGACTTGGACAGACCTCTTTAGACGGGTTTTCTTTTACACTGTATTGCAATCTGAGTGCAATGAAGATGCAAAACCCGTTTTCAATTGAATCTGTTTAGTAGAGAAGCAACAATTTGAGCCAAAAACCCATTGCTAAGCTGAAAGCTAGGCCCGTTTCATCACAGATGCCGGCGGGCTCGCCTCGTACCCCACATTCGCTTTAATGCAACCAAATCCACTTTTCCTTTGTATGTACGTGCAAAACCCCTTATCTACATATTGACCTCGGTTTAAATTCTACACTCTTGCGTGATAATTGACACAAGTTTGCAGGAGGAAGTGGCTGAAATCTTTCCTGTACCTGAGGCGGCGAGGTTGGGTGGAAAACACCGTTAGAAGCGCTGTCAGATATCCAAACAGCTTCATAACACACACAAACACACACACACACACTACACGACACACACTAAAGAAGAACTAATACACAAGTATACACAGTACACTCACAAAAACATTTAAAATAATACAGTTTAGACGATTGAATCTGCAATAAAACACACAAGAGCCAGAATAAAACAATGATTGTTGTGCCCAGAGGGACAAAGCCATGAATCAGGTCGATACACGAGTAACACGAGCCAGCGTAGCTGCTTGTGCCCCAGACCACCCATAGAGTACATGTCAATCATAGGTGTGTTCATACACAATCAATGCTATGTAATCATGGAGCCCATAGCATATGATGGCATAGAGCCTTTTTTTTAGGGATGCATGATAGTGTTACCAACTTGTTTGTTTATTGCACTTGATATTTTAATGGTGAATGCTTGTTTCGGTCCAATTCCAGATTCAAGAACTTTGACTGATTACAGCGCTTTAACTTAAAGGCACAGTATACAATAAATGAATACAACTAATTAATCCTTTAAGAGCACTATGCATGAAACAAGAAGTGCCGATGTAAGCATGCATTTATTGTGCATTTGATGTTTAAAGTATGTTTCATAGCACACAGGAAACGAGTTTTGGAGCATATTTTTGAAAAATGTTTTTTTTTTTACAGTCTTGACCTGTGACCTTACCACCTGAAATGGTATACTTTTAATTATACTTTAGAGCCAAAACATTGTTCTTTGTCTTTCTTCGTTGCTTTGTGTGAATACTTTTCCTATCAAAGTTTGGAAATCCACAGAAAACATACATCATTCATAAAAATGTTTGTTTGAGCATCACAATCACATCAACACACACTCAACCAATAACACGAGTTTTAGGGGCGGGGCCATCTGTCCAGACTGACCAATAGCAACATAGGGGGAGTGGTCTGAAACCTGTTTGATAACAGATAGATTCTGTTACTTGTAGCAATGAATGAAACGCTACAGCTTTAAAACACTGAAACATAAGACTAATGTTTTTAATTTTGTCTACTGTACATTTATGCAGTTTAGAGGACAAAGTGAATGAACAAAAGACGGGAACAGCTACACAAAAGAGTATATATTTATATAATATTGGCCATTTATCAGCCATTACATAAACAATATTCATCTTATTGTCAGTTTTCAGACGAAATTTAATTAAATAAACAAGTGCATCCCTAGTATTTACATGCATTCACACGCAGTCCCTCCGTCACAGCGATCTGAACGCGTAAGCCTCAAACTGCAGTGAGGAAAATATCAGATCTCCTTCAGACGAGATCACAGAGAGTATCACTCAACTGTGTTCATTACGGCTCGGAATACTAATTTATGGATTTGTTAAAAGATACATGTCTGGATTCATTCAGACAGCAATATGACAGATGTAGAAAGCAGAAACTTGAGCGCGAGCGACTGTGATTCGGTCTGGTGCGGAAAATAATAGCGCTTGAATGCTGGATTGATGGGGTGGCACGCTTTATAATTACCATCTGCAGGTAATTTTGAGTCAAAATCACGTATTTGTTAGCCAAAAAAACGGCCAGCGGAGGAAAAGGAAAACAGTTGAGAAGTTAATTAGGCTCGCTAAATAAATCCCCACGCAGGCCGAGAGGAAAACGAGCTCTTAGCAGGGCGGATACGAGGAAAGGCAGGAGTACCCTGCGCACGGATTACTGACTCCTGCATAATGCATTTCAATGATCGATTCGAAAATCTTAATTACCCGTATCACAACACACACCCGGCTTCTAATGAACGTGTGGCCCGTCAAACAGCTGGCTGAATATTTTTATTAAGATCATGGTTAAATTGAATTATTTTGGACATTAGCCACAGATGATGTCTCCGTCTCAGATGACACGGGAAGATGCAGGCGTGAGGTTAACCCACCCTAACCACAGTTTGCATTTTTAAACACAAAACCTTTTGTGACAAACTGATATGAAATGAACATTTGCTGGTAATGGTCCTCACCCTCAGGCCATCCTAGATATAGATGAGTTTGTTGTCTTTTGTTTAGATTTGGAGAAATGCGCCATGCGCATTGTGTCTAACACAACTCGTTCACTTGCAGTGAATGGGTGCCGTCGGAATGAGAGTCCAAACAGCTGATAAAAAGATAAAGAGTAATCCACAGCACTCCAGAACATCATCTTATGAAGCCAAATGCTGCATTTTTGTAAGAAACAAATCCCTCATTACAGCATCCCTTTAATACCTTAAACTGTGGCTTCATGGACAAAATACAGTCCTGATTCCATAATAACACTTCTTTCCAGTGAAAAAGTTGCCTGGCCTGAATCATGATTTAAAATATGCACAGATCAAGTTTGCAAGCTAAAACAGTCCAAAACAGTTTTCTGAATGAATATGTGGGTGGATTTTGATGTGAGAGACAACAGAAGATGGACTTTTTTTTCACTGGAGGAAGCGCGTTATTTAGGCTGATTACAGACTCGTATTTTAGACTGAAGCCATGGTTTAAAGTTTAAAAAAAACGTCTTTATGAATCTGGTTTTATTTCTTACAAGCATGCAGCTCTTTGTCTTTCTACCAGATGTTAACTGATGGACCCTAGAGTGGTGTGGATTACTTGTGATGTTTTTTTCAGCTGTTTGGACTCTCATTCTGACGGCACCCATTCCCTGCAGAGCACTTCCATGTGGTAAGTGAAGTAATTGCTAAATTTCTCTAAAAAATCTGATGACAGAAAACAAACTCATTATGAACCAAATAATGTTCATTCTCTTATAAACTTTTTTTTATGTTTAGATGAACTATTCATTTAATCGGGATCTTTATCTGGAACTGCAATGGCAAACTCGCCAACTAATTACAGCAGCACTACTGGGATTCTTTCCATTAAGAAAACATTGCAAACTTTTTAAAATTGATCAAATTGGGAGGAAGCAATGAAACAACAGTGGGAGAGCGAGAGAGATGGAGAGAGAGAAGAGAGAGAGAGGAGGAATTAAGCTGAGCCAAAAAAGTGTGACTTGGATTTATTATTTTATAATTGCCAAGGGACATTCCAAGATCAATGAATTCTTTTGCCCGAGACGCACATCAGAAAGAGAAAGAGATGTACTTCAGTCTTTTTAAGGAACATTTTGGTCTATTTAATTCAGGCGCCTGATGCAATGTGAAATATTCCTCCCCTGGCCTCCTCCGAGTCCCTCGGGCAGAGCTGCGGGCACACCTTACCACTTTTAATGGGCCGCCCTCAGAAAGAGTCGAAATAAGAACCAATACCCGTCCATGCTAATGGATTGGCTTTGATTTATATTATTCACTCCGCAGCCCCTTCTCTTCGGCTAATTTTAGCCGCGCCATGGGTTTTCCACCCAAACATGCACGCAAAACAAAATACGTCTGTGAAAAACACGTTGCATCAAAAATACTAATCTACACGCCATATGCTCGCAGGAGCGGAACGCTGGAGGAGATACAACTGGAGATTTGTTGTTTCAGACGCTACTTTTGGAGGCAATGGACTGGACACGTCGAGTGTTGTTTTTATTGAAAAACACTAGCAATGGATTTGTGGTGATATCCGCACCAGGATCACTGGCCACTGCGTTTTAAACAGGAAAAGAAGCGTATGAATGGACATTTGTACTAGAAGAATAGAAAACCCGGCTCATGTGTGGCGGAGAGCACAGATCAAACGCTGTGCAATTAACCCCTTATTAATGCACTAAACGACTGACCTAATTACACCGTGCCAGGATTTCACAGGGAAACTCAAACGAACTGCTCGGATCGGGGCGATTCCTGCATGCATGCATGAGTCGTGGATGTTTTATGATTGCCTTCAAATGTCTATTTCAGCTGTATTACAGCCGAAATGAGGTCATGCAACATGATGTGATTGTCAAAATGTTTTGGAAGAATCCCAAAGCAGAATTTATGAAGGTCTTTTTCAATAACTCTGAAAAAAATGCATTACAATTTCCACAAAAAACAGGAAGCACGGCACAACATGTTTTCTATGGATGCTTGTTTCTGCCATGGGATAAAAAAAATAAAATAAAAAATATGTACATAAAACGACAGGTCATCACTGATTGAGGCTACTACTAAAATATTGTAGAACACAACTAATTTTCTGTAAAGTTGCTTGGCACGATTTTGATCGTAAAAAGTGCTATATAAATAAAGTTGAATTGAATTGTAATTGAAATTGGCAACCATTTTATCTCACAATTCAAACTGTTGTTTCCTCACAATTATAAGTTTATATCTCATAATTCAAACGATTTGTATTGGAATGCAAAATTGTGAGTTTTAAAAAGTCGCAATAACTTACTGTGAGATGTACAACTAGGCAATAATTACTGTTTTTTTCATGCAATTCTCAAATTATAGCCCCCACAATTCAGACTTTATTTTCTTTTGAGTTTCTGGTTTTATATCTTGCAGTACTGAAATTAGTAAGTGAGCAAGATACAAACTCAGCACTCAGACTTTTTTCTTGCAATTCTGAGAAAAAAAGTCAGACGTCAGAGTTTAATATTTTCACACAATTCTGAGTTTAAAAAAAACTCTGAATCTAATGTTTATATTCTGTGCTAGAACATTTTTCAACATTGATGGATAATCAGAATGTTTCTCTTGAGCAGCAAATCAGCATATCAAAGATTTCTGAAGGCAGTTAAGGATGCTGAACAAATTCAGCTTGCATCTATTTTGTTTTGACTGATGAGGTCATGCCACGCGAGCGACTGTCCAGAAGACATTGTGTCACATCATCCTAACATTCAATCCATTGATTCCCAGAAATGTTTCCAAAGCGGAACGTTGCTGAATGTCTTTTTCAGTCCACTCTTTTCCAGACTGGCTCGTAGATGCCAGACAGGTGCTGAGGTTGGCCTGCCATCTCCACGCACAAATTCAATTACAAACTCCTCCTTAAGCGCCTCCATCTGCAACAATATGGGTGCTCCTCTTTTTAATCAAGCCTTCCCCGAACGCACAGCGACCGAACGCCCGTCAATTTACCAAAGTCACTTTCAGAAATCGTTACGTCCACGCTGAGTTCTACTAGCCACAAAATAATTGTGATGATTTGCTGGAGAAAGGTGTAAAGATGAATTTAATTCCCCAGCCGCACTTTTCAAAATAACTGTTTAGGGATTTTGCTACATGTGTTTTTAGAGTCTACGTGGCTTTTATCGATCAGAATTGTGAGTCGAATCAGTACGGTGAAGACGCAGTCCTGCCGTGTTTATGTGGGCAGTTGTGGTTTTGTTTCCATCTCAAATTTTCCTCTTCCCACTGGCAAGCCTGTTAATGAAAAGATCATTCCAGCATTTTTTTCAACTTGCTCGTGTCCTCAGGCATCAACCTTTCCACCAGCCAGAACGGCAAGCTGACACAATATAATAAAATCCAAAAGAGAACAACATTCTTTAATAGATAGCAACACACAGTGTTTTGCAGTAATGTCACAATGTAATGTAGAGCTCAACGAGACCGCGGCTAATTTCACAGACGCGAGAGAGCGCAGACTCTAAATACATTTCTGAAGGATGATGGAAAGTAGATCCCGGGGTGAATTACAGCCGACTGGATTCAGATTCCAGTCATATTCGCTTTAAAAGACTCTCTAGTGCGCCGTACAAACAACCGGCGTTTAAACACAAACGACTGAATCTCATCAAAAAACCTGTCTGCTTGGGTCAAATCTCACCACAAAATAAAAACACATTTAAACAATTTTAGATGCGTTATGGCATTTTTTCTAAATTCATTTAAATGCTATTCCCCTCTACAATCTCATTACTTGTTGCGCATATGGATGAGTTCGTTCTGTTAGTAATTCTCATTACTACTGTCAATGCTGATTCAAGTATATTCTGATATATTGTAATATATTATCATTACTGTACAAAAATGCATTTAAATGTTTTTCATGAGATTTGTAATCAAATAATATCATTATAAACTAAATTAATGATTATAAAAAGGCAATAAACCCATACTATAAATGTTATAATTATGTATAAATATTTCATATATATTGTACATTTTGAATGACAGTGATTTTTAATAATTAAAAACTGTTATGAAAAAAACATCACATTCCAATGAAAAAACAAGTCATTTATAAAGGAATGCCATATTTTAATAATTAAAAAAATAATAATAATAAAACATTATGATTCATTAATATACACTCCTATTTGGGATCACTATAAAATCTTTCTTTATATTTATTTAAAAAGTTACAAAAAAAATTATTATTTCAAATAAATGTTGTTCTTTTGATTTTTTGAATTTATTAAAGAATCCTAAAAAAAAAAAAAAAAAAAAAAAATGTATCACGATTTCCACCAAAATATGTCCACAAGCAAAACTGTTTTCAACATTGATAATAATCAGAATGTTGGTTCTTGAGCAGCAGATTCATCATATTAGAATGCATTTCTGAAGATCATGTGACACTGAAGACTGCAGTAATGATGCTGAAAAATACAGCTGCAGCATCACAGAAATAAATTACATTTTACTATATACTCACACAGAAAACATTTATTTATAATGTAATAATATTTTGCATTTTTACTGTGTTTTTTGATCAAAATCAATGCAGCCTTGATGAGCAGAAGAGACCTTCATTCAAAAACATAAAAAATCTTACTGACTGACCCCAGAGAGTAGAGTATTTGGCTCATGCCTTTAGGTTTTATAAACTTTATTTTATATTATTATATTGCCTTTTTTTTTACTTTAGGTATGACATCATATTGGACAAAAATCTGTGTAGTGCATGATATTTTTGGCCTGTTTCCCTGGTTAAAAAAAATGAATATGTAAAGAAATACACGTTTAAATTCATTCACTGTACAAGAGTACAATCAGCATATAGACTAACGACCCAACTGAATCTAAAAGACATAAAACTCTTAAGTAAAGAAAAATATAAATAATGTTTCCTTGATTTTGCGGTGAAATGTGTCCTGGACATGTTCCTGGCAGGTTTCGCTTGCACCCTAACTTGCATTAATGGCTACTCTCCGGTTCATAGCGGGATAGATGATGTATTTCCCAGACAAGCGTGGGACGGCCAGAGAGAATGTTTTCAGCAGGATATCCCATCATCCCTCACCAGCAGCTTCGAGTTTTGGCTCTGGTTGCTGTAGCGTCTCCATGGCAAAACTGCAGTCAAATTCTTTTCGTTCAGACAACTTAATTATATCTAGATTAACAAGGGAGGTAATTAATTTCTTTAAGATGAGTATCTGAACCGCCCCTCAGGCTCAACTTTGTTGTCAAAATTGTATATTTAACCATTTTTCAGCAGAAAGTTTCACTGGGGCAGCAACATGGAGAATTCCAGTTTTGCATAAATATGGAAATATTCATCTGTAGACTTGAATATTAGTACAGATTCTTTTGTGCTTATGCATATATATATGTATGTTTTTGCCTGACATCTTATATTTTTAATTTTACACTTTAAAAAATAAAGGTTCCAAAAGGTTTTTTTTTTTTTTTACAGCAATGCCATAGAATAACCTTTTTTTTGGGGGGGGGTTCTCTAAAAAAAAAACTTTTTTAGTGAAAAGTCTTAAAGAACCGTTTTTTTTTTTCTTAGAGTAGTAAAGAACATATTAATAATCTAAAAGAACTTTTATCCACAATATAGAAAATTTTTGTGGAATGGAAAGATTCCATTGATGTTCAGGTTCTTTTTCGTGGAGCGAAGCACGATGCCAATTAATTCATGATATGAAGCTCTTCTTCATTACACTGTACCACAAAGACTCAACAAAGAGAGAAACTTCATCTCTTGAGGTCTCTCGACCTTTTCCGTGCCTGGCTTACATCTTGGCACAATGCAAGATGCAAATATCTTATTAAACTAGATGCATTTGACCCATCCAAACTGGCGATCCCGATACAGAGTGCTATTGTCCGGACTTTCCCGTAGGCCAGTTCCCGCACACCTCCATACTACGGACCACAGGGGAAACTGCGGCACTAAACGGCTTTTTCCTACGTGATGTATGGCGCTTTCATCTTCTCTCTTCCTCGCCAATCCCTCTTGGGCTGCTGCAGGGAACGAAAAAAAAAACCACTAAGGGTGTTTTTCTACAGATGTGAGGTGTTTTAAACAGAGCTGAACCTTCAAACCAGTGCAGTCCAGAAACGGAAACTAGACTAAATTCCCCGCTTTGTGAGACAAGAATGGAAAAGTATGTAATACAAAACAGTTTTTTCTTGTGCAGCTAACCGGAATAGATGACTCGTGGCGAGAGTTTGGGAAGTTTGAACGACGTGACAGAAACGTCAGTGAATAAATCAGCGCTGATGGTTTTCATTTGGTACCATTATTCCTGAATGTTGTTTATTTGATGCTGACCTGCTGGTTTACGGCTGATGGGATTCGCATGGTAGGGGTAGGTGTGGTGCAGCTTGCAAGAACAAAACTCATGCACTAACAAAAACGAAACAAGAAAAACCCATCAAGAAATGAAATGAGTCATGTAAGGAAGACTTTCTCTGTGACCCTGGTCGACAGGCGTGCGCTGTCCGGCGCAGGTCATTTGTGTGTGGAAAGCCACGCACAGACGTTATTTAATGGAGTCTCAGATCACTGACCCGCATGAACCCTCAAACGTGCCGACGCACTCTGTGTATGTTTCCATCGAATTCTTGCGGCGAATTGAAATCACCGTCAAGTTAAAGAATCGCATGCACTTATCTGTCGTCTCGCTGTGCGTGAAATAGTAATTGTACTGTTGTTTGCAAACGGCCTCACAAACATGGTGACAGACTGATGCAAACAAACGTCAAACGTGAATCATGAGGGGGGATCAGATGTGACCTCTTTCAATATGAATTTGCCTGGCTTTTAATTTACAACTGAACTTTGTGCCTTTGTTCAGTTCTCTAAAAACAAGACGGGATGATCTATATATATATAGATATATATATATAGATATATATATATATATATCTATTATATATATATGCCTTTGTTCAGTTTTCTGTATATATTGTTGTATTTTATATATATATTTATTTATTTTATGTGATTTTTGTTTTTTGTTTGTATATTTTTATATTTTTAGTGTGATATAATATTTTATTTTTCATTTTAATATTTGTAGATGTTTGAGTCATGTAAACAAACAAACAAATAAATAAATAAAGGCACTTTGGAATATACATACATCTGATGCCCAATTTTAGATTTGTAAAGCTGCAGACATTTATAGAAATAAAATAAATAAATAATCAAACACTTATTTATGGCCTGACATATTCTGCAATAGATTGCGATCAAAAAATTAATTAAGAAATTATGCTGCAAATTCTCTGAAAATATTCCAAAATAGACTAGAGTTAATAACTGACCTAAGATTTAATGGGTTGTTAAAATGCTGGTGACCCAAATTATATTTATTATTATTATTAGTTTATTATTATTATTTTATATGGGGCCTGTACGTTGTTCGATGTACACATCTGCGGCAAATATTAGATTTTTTAATGAATAATTTTATTTGAATATACGTCTAAATTGAATAAAAAACAAAACTATGACAACAAATATATTTAAATCTACAATGAAAAAATATCAACTAATCCAAAATATATAAAATTAATAATAAAAAAAAAGTAATGGCAAACTTAAGTTATTTCCTACAACCATATGTTTATTCATTTAAAATGAGACAAACCTGTTAAACAAGACACAAAAGGACATTTGAGACAAAAAAAAATGTGGCATAGTGCATATTGACTAACGCGGGGTCTCAAACAAAGAGCTCTTGTGGGACGTGTCCCTCCCACCAGCTTAAGAAAAGAGAGGCTACGGAAACCAAAACGGCGCGAGAAAGCAAGACGTTCAAAGACACACACACACACCCACCACACCGTCAAGAGAAAGAGAGACAACCACACAAGGGCCTTCCTCGTTTGTCTGGCTGAAAGATCTGCCCGAGTTTACTCAGGCTGGGAAAGATGGGAGGAGAGAAAAAGACGAGCGACAAGCAGCCGAAGACACAGAAAGGCTAGGATGGAAGGAAAGGCTGACTCACCTGCCACAAGTTGGGATTTGATTTAATTCATTAACCACGATTACAAGGTTTAACTTAAAAACACCAGAGCGTTCAAAAATCTCTCATTAACCAGAGGGGACCGTGGAGAAACCCGCACGGGCGCTTGGGAGACCCATCTTATTAATGATACACATTTCAGATCTGTCGGTGATGTTAATGTTCTGCTTTTCTCTCTTGTCTACCATTCCAATTTTTTTGGCAGGGAGGTTGATTTTAATTGTAAGCGATAGAACCCAGAGCCAGGGGAAAGTTGCCTTGTAAGCCTGCCTGCCAAATCTGTCGTTGAGCGCATTTTTAGTGATACTGGGTGGCAGTCCATCGCCTTCCGGGCGCATTTTAATGGTTCCCCACCCCACTTTTCATTCCCGGATCGGAGTGGTTTCACGTGTGATTGTCATGTTAATTTACCGGGAGGAAAGGGCATTCCAGTTTTCACTTGTGCTTGTCCCCTCATCTCTCTCTCTCTCTCTCGCTAGCAGGCTTTCCTACTTTTACCTTATTTCTAATCTACTACCATAAAAGGAAAAAGGTGTGACACATACATAAAAAGGCGACTCCATCGTCCTGTTTTGGTGACCCATTATTGCAAATTTACTACACAGGGAATAACTAGTGATATTTTGACAATGTTGAGTATCACTATGACTCAGATGCGAAGTTGTCCTAAATGACCCCCTCCCAAATACACTAGAAAAAAACACCCCTGACAACCACCAAACACACACAAGCCACACCCTAGCTACCAACTGGAAAAAACCCTTAAAAACACCCTAAATACACCCCAAACACCCTTGCAACGGCCCCATAGTGCACCCCCCATAATACAATAGAAAAAAACCCTGGAAACACCACAAAACACCCTGGCAATGTCCTAGCAACCCACCAAGAATAATCCTAATAAACACCATGGGCAACCACCCAACCACACAGCAACACCCTAGTGGACCACCCATAAGACAATAGAAACCACCTGGCAACACCCACAAACCACCACGCAATGCCCTAGCAACCACCCCGAATATCCCAATAAACACCCTGGCAACCACCCAAACACCACAAAAACACCCTAGGGACCCCCTATACTACACTAGAAACACCTAGATACCACCTTCCGAAAACCTAGAAACACCCTAGATACCACCCAAACACCTTGCAACGCCCTTAGTGGACACTCAGAATTACACGAGAAACACCCTGACAACCCCCCAGCAACACCCTATGCTAACACATTGAAAACCGTGTGTTAGATAGAAAATCACCCTAGCTACCCCCAATACCCTTGCAAGACCCTAGTGACCACCCATCAAATTAAATAGAAACAACAATGGGCAACAACCCAAAACACACCGGGCAATTGGCAATGCCTAGCAAACACCAAGAATTATCCTAATAATAACACCCTGGCAAACCACCCCCCCAAAAACCACCCAGCAACCACCCTTGCTACCTCCATGAAAAACCGAAGAAAACACTCCAGCGAGCAATCGCCAAACAACTAGCCAACAAAAACCTCAGTGACCACCCATGATTACCCTACAAACCATTTTGGCAAAACCACACAATAACCCAGCAAAAACCCTACAAACACAAACATAATGACCTCAGTAACACCCTGGCCAACACCACCCAAACACATGGCAATGCCCTAGAAACCACCAGGGAATACCCAGGTAACACCCTGGAAACCACCCTGAACGCCCTAGGAAAACACCTAGAAAACCACCAAAAACACCTCAAGCAACCATATAAGGTGACCACCCCATGATACCCTAGAAACATTCTGGAAACACACCAAAACACCCCGCACCACCATATCAAACACACAGGATACACTAAAAATACACTTGGACAACAACCCAAAAAACCTGGCAATGACCTAGATAGCAAAAACCAACCCAGAATACCCGTGTAACACCCTGCGCAACCACCCCCAAACACATACCATGCACCTGAATACCCTAGAAAAACTTCTCACGACAACACAAGACCCAGCAAACACCCTAGAAACCCCCCCTAGTGGATCACCAATGTAAACTTAGAACAACACCTTGGTATCCATTGTTAAAAACAACATTTACGCCAATGTCCGTACAATAACATAGTTAACACTCTGGTAACCACCAAACAACCCACAAGGCAATGCCTTAGCAACACACCCAAAATAGCCCTAGAAAATGCCCATGGCAACTACCCAAAACGCACCTGCCAAACCACGTGACGTTCCATAAAAATGGCAAGCATTCATGGCATTGATAATTTGCTACTATAAAATGACACTTACCTTTGTCATGACGCAAAATACAAAATCCCTAGTTTGCAATTTTTGGGTTAATATCACCCTGAATGCGGTGGACACTCAGAAAATAATTAATATTTACTTAGGAGAAACTCAAGTTTGCTTTGAATAACAAGTTGCTTAAAATATAAATGTAAATAAGTTAATACCGTTCTATATATTGGCTGATAATCAACTTCTAAAAACCACATTTGTAAAAGCATTAAGAGGCCAGGTCAAAGCGAAAAAACATGCCGGCCTGTAATATTGTTGTTGCGCTCATTTCCTGCATTCTGGTTTATTTAATCACACTTACTCACTCACTCAAAACTCATTTACACGTCTCTTTTTCTCTTTATCGCTTCGTTTCACGGCCCACACCAGTATCTTTGTGCTGAACTTCAAAGCTCTCTGAGAGCGAACGGGGACCAGAGTATGTTACTGCGGCTCCTGCCTGCGCAAAATTGACACCAAGGGCGAGGGCCCAGGTTAGGGGGCCCATTTCTACCCTCTCTCTACTCTATCCCTCGGAGGCCTGTTAAGCACTCATTTGTTTGCGCTCTCCAGATCAGGAGGAGGGCCAGACTTTTATACTCAACATGGGCTATCAGGTTTCAGCCCCACGGCGAATCTTGCTGATGGGCCAGACGCGAGGAGAGAGAGGGGGTGAAGGAAGGAAGAAGGAACACCCAAAAGGCCCGCCCCGCCACCAGCCACTAACTGATTTCAGATCACCACACATGCTTTTACGGGGCGTTTCAGGGTAACCCAATAGGACAGAAACATCACAAATGAGACTCTGTTAACCAAGCGCACCCCCGAATTTCACCCAAAAATGAAGAAATCCTAAGAGCTCGATCCAAAACCGCACAAATTTCTTTCTTCCTAGAAAACCATTTAAAAAGAGAAAAAGTCATTACTCATAATATTGTTATTATTGGCTATGGTGAGATTCTAAAGGGTTCAAAAAGGATAAAATTAAAGTTTCATCAGACTATCACGAATGGCCCGCAAATAGGGGGTAATCTCACACGTGTTTCACTAGTTTCACAAGAGATCTCACCAAATGTGCTCAGGATTTGTCAGCAACACACACCCTCTTCATATTCTCACGTATCCATTACACACTAAACATGGTTGGTCTGTTCTGACACAAAAAACAAGAATTTTTCAGTAAGATAAAATTGGCGAGAGCTAATTTACCTCCTAAAGAAAAAAGTTCCAATTAGATTTTGAGGTGAAACACATTAAGACACGACCAACAATTAGCTTCATTTTTCACCAAACTTCTCCCAAGCATTAAATGCACTCTATATATCACAATAAATGGCAAACTTACTCACCAATTCGTTGCATGTGTTTTAAGGCATGTTAGGACAATACAAAACAGGACAAACTTAAATCAAAAATAACTGAAACTAGCAATTAAGTCTCCTGAGTTCAGAAGGAGCAATATCTGAGCCAATTAGCAAGGGTCTCCAAGGAGAACAATGACCAACGCAAAAGATGTACACCCAGCATTGGTTAAGTAACATGGATAATTACTATTATTTTAGCTAGTTTGGTGTTCATTTTTATGAAAAAGTGTAGTGTACATTTTTAGTTTTTCTGGTGTATATTTAATTTTACTTACATTTTAATTATATTTATATTTAAAACTCTACAGTTTTATTTGTTGGGTTTAGTTTTTGTTGTATATTTAATTTAAAGAAACATGTTGTATTAGTTGGTAATTAAATAATTTTTTGTGTCCAATTATTGTAGTATTGTCAATTTGGTATTATAAATAAGTAATTCTTTTATGTAAATTTTTTGTTTTATTTACTTTAAGAACATTTAGTTAAACTAAATAAAAAAGAGAAAAACCGTTTTCTTTGGCAAATAAAATGTAACTTTTTTTATATTTGATTCAGGACAATTTTATTTTATTGTCAAGGGTTTTTTGTTTTTTTTTTCAGGTTTTTTTTTTCAGTTTTAGTTTTAGTTAACTATAATAATTATCTTTAAAACCTCTCTTTCAGCATCTCTCTCATTGCTCCCTCTCAGTCTGGTGGCTGTTTCCAGACACTGAGAGGCTTTTGTTTGGGATTAACGTGGCAGAACAGAGTCCGGATACTCTGACAAACAGAGGACCGCGCGTGCAGCGTGTTGCCAGCTCACCCAGAGCTCAAGCACCACGGCAAATTCGTGCGCAGATGTAAATCTCGCTGAGCCCCAGAGGTGAAACTCGGAGAAGGCGGGGAATACAGCCAGTGCTGCTGTAGCCCGAAAGCAACTCCGTGACCCCGTTAGGAAAAGTAACATTCACCTTTCATAGGAGAAAGCAGTAGTGAAAAAGACCCCAGGGCGGCACGCATGCCCCAGAACGAAATTAAGAAATACGGAGAGGGTCACAAAAAAAAAATTCAACATAAGTTAACGTTCCTCCCTCTGTTCCTGTCCTGCCTTTCTCTCTCTGTGATAGATTTACCCAAACCGAGACCCACGGGGGGTCAGAGCGGCACAAAGAACAAGACGACCCAACATATTGGAAAAAACCAGAGAATCACAACCACAAAACTAGAAAAATGACACCGCGTCCGCACCGACTTGAGTACCCTTAGACGATCAGCAATGAGTGGTACTGGTGACCTTTATAAACGGATGCGTTAATGAATAAGGATAGTATATTGCCATAACGTCAAGTAAGCTGGTGGAGCTTGACAGGGCACAACGATGTAAAAGATGTTCAAAAGTAGTAAGATGTCACGAACGACCATAACATGAAAAAAAGAATGAAGAATGTCATGAAATCAGAACAACATGGAAAATGATCAAAAAGTGGACACGGAGTGTGAAAGGACATGTACTAAGGTAACCAAAGATTGTTCGAGCTTAAAAAATTAAAAGGCTATGCGCGTGTTAGAACTGTGCGACAGGCAGGCGGGTAAATCGTGCCTGAGAAATTAACCAACCTGATAACAGGTTTGACACACAAAAATAGACTTTAGCAAGAACGAGACCAACTGATTGTGCAACATGGGAGAACGAAGCAAGAAGCAGAACAGGGGTAGTGGTTGCAGCAAATATTAAGCATATTAGCTCGACATGGAGTGACGGAAAGAGCAGGTGAAACTGCCAAAGAATGACATTACATCGTTAAGATATAGCCCGTCACGATGTGAGGATAGTGTTAGAAGACAAGTTAGGGGTAAACTATTTATAAAGAGTAGAGTGCATAGAAGGTTAATGGATTTTTGATCAAATGAATAATGAACAGGTCCCGGAAAAAGCAGGTAGGAAAATATTATTTTGTCATAAAGTCAGAATTTCTGTCTTTGATTTTTAGGGAAAATTCTTGTTTTCTTTTTTTTTTTTTTAAAACATGCTGACCAGCATGATTCACAAATGGTGTTTAATCGAATGCTAGTTTCATTCGAATCATACAAATGTCAACCACAGTTCTGCCACATCAACGATTCACCTTCCAGGTTAGAGGTGTATTGATACTGAAAAAAAAGTATTTTGCTTACTGGTCACCAAAAAAACCAATGCTGCCTTCTCAAGAATGTTTAGACCTTTTTTAACTAGAACACAAGACAGAAACTTATGGATTTTTGAATGAGTATTTTTTTTTTTTTTAGTTAGATGTACCAATTTTGCTTTTTGGCCCAAATGCATGAAATAGATGCTTGCATTGATACAAAAAAAGCATGGCAGAGTACATCAAATTCAGACAAGAAAATCACATTCTTCCTGGGTTTCATTAGGCTCATTAGTTGATTGAATTTGATGGACAGAAGATGCGTTTTTAATTTTGAAATAAAAAGAGCAACTGACAGTCGTGTTAATGCTGTAAACCACAAAACCCATAAAGCACCCATATCTTGATTTTAGTGCCAGGTATAATTAAATTGAAGGAGGTCAGGATGGCTGTTCACGGAGCAGAAAGAAGTTAACGCATTTATTTTTAGTTAGACGGCTTTCAATGAGGTTGGTTGTGCTACAGTTGAAGGATTTCTCACCAAAACACACAAACACAACACACACACAAACACAAACACCGCAACAAGCAGGTTTTTAAAATGACCCAGCTGCCATTCACAAAGTGGCTTTTTTTCGGTTATGGTATTCAAACATTAGTCAGACTACGGCAGGGAATAAGGACATGCATTCTGACCCGGCAAGAGCTAAGCTAAACCTTCACCACAGATGCAGCTACACCAGGGACTTCATGTACAAACACCACGTCGAGGAAATATAATAGTGGCGTCTTCTTAATGTCTCCAGTGTGGGCGGGCGTAATCCTGGAGTAATGCAGAGCAGAGTGGTAAGCATATGTGGCAGAAGTTCACTGCGAATCTGAATAGAAACAACAACTGGTTTTAAAGCTATAAAGCGAGGACAGACGTACAGTTCCGTTCACATGCTGTGGGGAAAATGGGACGCCAAACACGCAGGGTGAGAAACCCTCTGCGGTTTACCTTTTGCTCTGGGAAAAAAAAGACTTACCTGTGCTCTCACAAACGCAAACAACTGAACATCAAAACTCCGCATCAAACACCCGACGAGTTATGAACGTAAATATACAAACACCACGCCATCCAATATCCAGGTAAGGAGGTAAATATAGATAAATATATACAGTACAGGTCAAAAGTTTGGAAAAAACATATATTTAATGTTTTGAAAGAAAGCAGTTTCTTCTGCTTCATTCCAAGCCTGCATTTATTTGATGTCAAAAATACAGAAACAAAAAAACTGTAATCTTGTGATATAGTCTTACAATTTAAAAATAATTTGTTTTTAAATTTATTCTACTTTAAATTATCATTTATGTCTGTGATGCAAAGCTGAAATTTTGAGGATCATTATCACATGCTCCTTTAGGAAATCAGATTATAAATATGATGATTCATTATCACGTTGAGAAAACAGTTCTGCTGGCCTTTAATATTGTTTTAAGAAAATGTGATACTTTTTTAGGATACTTTGATGAATAAAAAGTTAAAAAAAAACAAAAGAAGCTATGTTTTTAAAATATAACTATGTTGTAATAACAATATACATAACTGGTCAGTAATTTGAGCTCAGGCATTGTTTTTCCTTTATTGTTTTAATAAAATCAATTAAAACTTGTCTTCAGCAAGGATTATGGGTTTAATTGATTTAAAAGTGATAGTAAAAAGAACAAAATATCTTATTAGAATATATATCCTATTAGAATTTTTTTTTTTTTTTTAATAAAGGCAGTTCTTGTTAACCCTTTATTCATCAAAATTTAGTAGACAGCCGCACTGTTTCCAACACTCATTAATAAAGGCAGAATATTTAGAAAATGATTTCTAAATGATCATGTGATAGACTGGGATGTGACATGTGACACTGAAGGCTGCGAGTACTGATGCTGAAAATTCAAGCTTTTTGCATAACAGGAATAAATTATTTTTTTTAAAGTAGTATTATTCAAATAGAAAAAACATCTTTATTGTTAAGTTTGTAATAATATTTCACAATATTACTGTTTTTCTGATTTTTGATAAATAAATGCAGGCTTGATGAGCAGACAGAGACTTCTTTCAAAAACATTTAAAATAGTACAATGTTTCAAAACTTTTGACCTGTACTGTATATATATTATATCAACCAGTGATAATATCCATCCTTTACAATTAGGTCATTCAAATAATACAATTTCATTTCTCAGCTTGCAACCGATCGCTTGCACTCATGTCATACGGTTCGGTTCGTATGTAGAGAGGTTTGTACCTCAGTGCCTGTCCGCTGTAGTCCTGGTGAGTCCACTTTGCGTTTCTTTCCGAGGGCCGATAGCGGCGAGTGCCGTCAGGTTGGCGTCTCTTTGTCTCATTTGGGCGAGTTCCTGCTGCTGCATCTGAAAACAGAAAAAAAAAACATCATATTACAGACCAGGACATATGACAAATTGCATCCAGAAAACAGAAAATGCAAAATCATATAAAAATTATTACATTGCCAAACCAAGCAGACGTTGTGTCCCTGCTGTGGCAGGATGTCACAGAAGTGAAATCAATCATCTGGCAAAAAAACGCTCATCAAAATCAACACTATCCATCAGTGTCTCGACCTCAAAAAGCTTTATAAAAAACGTAGTTTTTTCGTGTGTTTAGGAGTACAGTTAGGTGTGAATATAAAATGTAGTGTGTGTGTGGTACTGTGTGTGTGTGTGTCGCTCACACGCTCTGATGTGATTTTTCACTTTGTGAAGTGTGCGGGCCCTAGTGGGGTGCCTCAGGTAATGTCACGGTTTCCTGCGGGGCAGCCTCGCTCACAGACCCTTTCTGAGGACGTGAGTTTTAGCCCGAGGCCCAGCGCACAACCACACACACACAACAACTACAGAGACATACACAGCCACATATGGCTTCACACACACACACCACAACGGCCGTCACCGTCTGTCTGCAGTGAGGGAGTGAACCGCCCTGTGCCCGCTGGTGTTTGAGAGAGACTGCGTGTGTGTGTGCGTGTGTGTGTGTGTGTGTTGCTAAACTGAATGAGGGCAATCAACTGCAATCTTTCATTGCAGTCAGTTTCTGTGTGTGTGTGTGGGTGTGAGATCAGAGAGAACTGTGATGTTGCCTCAAAATGGCATGTTATAAAGATTGCTTTGGTTTTCAACAGCCATTGCAAACTGTGTCTGTAGACAGTGAGTCTGTGGTGTCAGATGCCCGGTGGGACGCTGTCCGTCAGCACAAAGAAAAGCACATGCATGTCCCTCTGATAGGTGGCATTATGCTAGACATGATCATCTTGACCCTGCAGCAACACCCCTGGAGTTCTTTTGAAAAACACCCTTAGGCATAACTTTAGAGGAATAAAATTCTTGTGAAACCATAAAACAGTCTTCCATTTTCAGAAGAACACCTCAGTTCTGCTTCTGTTTAATCTTAATGTTGTCTAGAAGATGCATTTGGAAGGACAGATAAACCATAAATGTCATTTCAAACACATAGTATGACTTTCTTTCCTCCGTAAAACAGAAAATGAGATGTTTAGCAGAATGTTCATGTAGCTCGTTTCCATATAATGAAAGTGGAGGGTGATCAGAGGCTGATGGGCTCCATAGAAGTCAATAAGATCATATCATATCGCTTCAGAAGACCAAGGATGCAAATTCTTGAAAAAGGTGACAAAGATGCAATGCACCCTACAATTCAGTCCTTAGAACAATAATAATAATAAGGTTTTTATTTAAGTAAATTTAAAAAATAACCAATTAAGAAATATAACAATAGTTATAATACTACTGTACTGCAAAATAAATATTTAAAATACTGCAAATAATATGTTGGTACTACTACTTGTACTATTACTGCTACTACTCACACTAATAATAATAATAATAGTTGTTAATATTAATATTTAAATATTATTTTTATTCAATTTTATATCAAAACAAATCTTATTATAGTAATAATAAACATTGCACCTATAAAATCAATAAACAAGTTTATAATAATAATAATAATATAATGTTATTATAAACAGTTAACTCAATAAATAAATACTATTGTAAAATAATTAAAGTTCCTATAATAATAATAATAATGTAATAGTTATCCACCAATAGATATGGTTGTTATAGTAATACCATATTTCAAATATTATTTTATTAACATGATAAAATTAAACCAATTAAAGAAATTCTACTATAAGCAAATATTACTGTACTGTAATAAGTATAATACAAAACAATGACAGTTATTATTACTAAACATTACTTTCTTCATTTTTTAAGCAATCAGGAATATTAAAGATAAATAACTAATTTTTAAATCATGCTAACAATAATTATAAAATGAAACCATAATAGTTCATCATATTTAAGTACTATTTTTATTTTTTATTAATGATACCAAGAACAAATTAATTACAAGAATAAAACTATCATTTAGTATAGTATTTCATATTAAATAATAATAATAATAATACTTTTATGCAAGTGCATCCCTAGTACTGGACTAAATGGTGGTGTGTTTTTGTGGTCACCATAAGTTTGGAACAACATAAAGATGTTCAATTTTTGGCTGAGCCGCCCCTTTACAATACGTTCAGTGGGCTGTTCACTAAAGTGCTTTGACTCTCTACATACCCCACAGTCCTGAATATCCCGTAACATATCAGCAGACGCAGGACCGCTGACCCCTGAGATTAATCCTATTCCGCCAGCAGCCCGCGATTGCCCCACTCAAGGCACCGAGCCGGCATGTCTGCGCTCAGCAGTGGCACCATAGATCTGCGCGCCCGCTTCACGCCTGCAGCAACTGCCCGGAGTCTCGATTTATGGCGTTCTGATGTAAATGCAGGTCCCCAGCGTGCCATCTGTGGTGCCAGCTCTCAGAGCTTTCGCCATTACAGACGAATCACCCACATGCACCAGAGAGAATGAAGCGGGGGGGGGGTTATAGTGCTCAACTAGTGTGCAGAGTTAGTAAAGCGCCGCTCTCATTACAGGGGACAAATTTAACAGAGAAATATTCATATGAATTATTTTGGTCTAAACTGCTAACATATTTCTCAGTGCTGTCTTCAAAAATAAATGTTTAATAGTTTGGCTGATTGTAGAAATGGTAATTGCTCTCAGCGTTAAGTAAAACTTACCGAAGTTTTGCATGGTCGCAGCTTACGCTCATTGTCAATATGAGTAATAAGTGAAGCGGAGACGCTGACTGCAACAACACTGTACTCTGTGCAAAAGAGATGCTTTCTTAAACGCAATCAAGTACTTATTTCCTTATTTCATCTTGTGTAACATTTCAGCATCAGAAACGATACGATAACCTTTAGCAGCCATTTACACACAAATCACACCGTCCTGTGGATGATCAATATCTTTACGTTTGGTTCTTTCAGACTTGAGAACAGTGGCTGGTGCTCTTTGTACACTATGATTATCTTTACAAAGGTCAACACTATGGGCAATGCAAATGCGATCACCATGGTAAAGACTGTAAAGCACTGTAGTCAAGTCACAGCAAATTGAAATGTGTACAATGTGTCAATCTGAGATATCTGTTCTAATCTCTGCTGTCTGTCTATCGACTCGCTTGGTCTTCGCATCCCGAATCACAGCCGCACAGATCCACATCTCCAGCTTCACTTCACATACGGGTGAAGATTTGAGCTCTGTTCGTCATGATGGCCAAACCTGCCCGTCTCTATCAGCCCTACAGGACCTTCTGTTCTCCCTCCTCTCCCCCCACAGGCCACAGACCCACGGCGCTGCACACACTCCTCACAGAGCCAGATGTCTGTGCCGGAGCGGAACGGGAGGCTCGGGCTGGTTTGGAGTGGGCTTTCACTGGGCAACACTGAGGTTCAGTAACACCAGAGTCTGGAACATAAAGGACCAGCAGGGGGCAAAATCTGGCCTCTCACCCTCCTGCCCCTTGCGGAGCGGAAGGCAGTGCTCCTGCTCTTCGCTGGAGTGCCAAATAAAAAAAAAAAAAGTATAATATAATCCACAAAATCTATTAAATGGAGTGCACCAAAAAAATAAAAAAAATTCATATGATCACAAAATCTTAAATCAATAATAAAATTAATAATAATAAAAAACCATGTTTAATTTAAAAATAATGTTTTAATTTAAGAGAAAAAAATACAAAAAAATAATCCACAAAATATTAACATCTTAAATCGATAAAAAATAAAAAATAACAAATAATTAATTGAAAAATAATGTTTAACTGAATTTTTTAACAAAGAATACATGATTTAAATAAAAATGTTTTAAAAGAACCACAAATATTCCAATGTAACAATTCCAAAAATCTTGACCTCTTAGAATCAAATAATAAAAATAATATATAAATATATAATAATAGTATATAAATAAAATAAAAATTATTATAGTTTATTTATTATTATTATTATTATTATTATATAGTTTAAAAATGTTTATTTGGAAAAAATAATAATTGTTAACAAAAAAATAATTTTTAAATATATTTTTTTATTTATAATAATGTTTGCAATTAAATACTTAACCATACTTCTGTGATTGTTGCCATGTTTTTTGAGAAACAGAATATCCAAAATATATATGTATATATATATGTCCTATAGGGCAGGACATATATATACATATATATTTATATCTAAAAGAAGAGAAAAATATCCAGAAGCAGAGACAAATACATTTTGATGAATGATTATGAAGACAAAAATATTTTTCATTAGAATAACATGCACTGGTGAATCATTCATCCTAGAAATGAACTAAGGAAGTCCAGTTTGATTTTATGTTGTTTTTAAGTATCAGCATTTCACATGAAATATTTACAATATCAGATAATTGCAGTTTCGGAAAAATAAAACACGGTTGTATTTCAAAAGCCAGACGATGATGAACTGAAAGGAAAAGTTATTTATTTATTATACTGAATATAAATCTGAGTTTTTTAGGAAATATATTTTATTATATTTATTAAAAAAAAAAAAAAATGAAAAATTGCGCAGTTTTTGAGCAGATCCGGTTAGAGTCATAATGTGTAAATGTGTGATTTATTTGTGCACTGACCTCAGGGTCAAACAGGGCTTGACATGCTGACGCTGGGCAGAAAGACACTGAAGATCAAAACACATTCATGCAGCAAAAGCACTGGCTTTTTAAAGCACCGGCTGAAGTTTGGTCTTTGTGCAGCGATTTCTAGAGACCTGCAGTTCAAGCCAAACCCCAATTACACAAACACCCCAGGCGTCCCCAGGGGTCCGGGCTCATTATGAGGTCACATTCCTGCTCTTAAAGCACCATTCATATTCAACAGAAACGCAGACATGTGTGCGCCGTTTGACCTTGGCTGGTATCCCATCTTTAATTATTGCTGGCGTTATTAACTTAAACAGCAGTGAAAACAATGGGAGCAATGCGCTGGGCATTGAGCAGAGAGCGCTTCACGTTTATGGTATGCAAGGGGAAATTTCAGAATAATGCATTCAAGCAACATCATATTGCCTTCCTGCGAGAGGAGAGTCATCATTAAAACCCCCCTTATCTAAGTAGAAAGTGTCTCACCCGTGCTTGGGCAAGCAGTCTTTTCCCCCTCTTAAACCTCCTCTTCTTTCTTCTGTAAGTAGCACGATTTCACCTTCGACTGATCAGCTGTAATTTGCATCGGTGGCAGATGAAGAGTCGAATGCACACTGAAAGGACGGCGCAGATGATTTTATTCCATTCCTCGAATCAAGAAAGCAAAAGGATCTTCAGAGAAGGAGAGACTGCGGGCGTTGAAGAAGAGCCCTCTCGTTCTCTGGATCTCTCGTTTTCGCTCTCGGAGCCCCAGGGCCGATGGTGTGCAAGTCCTTCTAATTAACAAGGTGAATCATGCCGGCGCTCTCTAATTAGCCAACACGACAATCTAATGAAAACATGCGGATGGGGTTGGCATACTCTCTCTAAACTCTCTCTCTCTCTAGACCATCTTTCTTTCTCTCGCTCGGCCTTTTCTGTTCGTGTTTCGTGCAAACGCTCGAGGGAGAGGAGAAAGGAGAGGCAGAGGCCATGTGAACCATCTTGTTCCTCGAGCGGAGAGTGTAAAGGGTCAAAGGTCACGCCGTGTTTGCACTGGAAGCGCCAAAGCTGGACATCACCACACAGTGTTCACTAACCAGCTTGAGGCCACTCTTAAACGGCAGAATTTAAAATTAAAATAAATCTAAACTAAAATATTGAAAACAGAATTGCATTGGTATACAAAGTTTTTGCAATAATACTTTTTAGACATGCAAAATTGATTTTTACACACATTATTCATGAAATACGAGCAGAGGAAATTTCTGTGAAATGTGTTTTAAAAGTAAATGATTCGTATTAATTTGTCTCGAGTAAAAAATTCACCAGAAAATTCACTGGCATTAAAAATTGACTTTATTTATTAAATACATATTATAATAATCATTAGTTTATATTATATTATATTATATTATATTATTTATATTTAATTATATTATTTATTTATATTATATTATATTATCTTATTATTTCAATAATACTTGAATATATAGTTTAATTTTATTTTTAACCTATTATTTAAAAAAAAAAAAGAAGCAAAATCATTGTAAACAGATTTAGTAGCCTCATGTTCAAGAAACATCAGCAGAAGGAATTTCTGTGTAAATTGCTTGTAAAATCATTCTTACTGCATGTAAATTGTTGCATCACAATGGTTTCAGCAAGCAGATGTAGTATCAGATTTGAATCAATACATCAACCATCTTACATGAAGTGGTGCATAATAAATGTGATTTATGATTTACATTGTGAAATTCTCTTCTACTGTGTTTCTGGAATGACGTTTGTTGCATCCACGTTGCCTGAACTGGTTAGAAACAATGATGACTGGAGGCCAGAACCATCACAGTCTAGCCACTGATGTTCTACTGTCCAAGAAATTATATCAACAAATGCCTTCTTATTATACTATACTGGACATGTAATGAAATATATAATATATTATATATATATAATTCATCAGAATTACAGAACCTAATACTTTTATGAGCAGCAAGAAACCGATTAAACTATGATCCACAAAAGTGCCCTTTTATAATGTTACGAAAGAAATGCTGTTTCTTTTAAACTTTCTCTTTCATCTATGAATCCTGAAAAAATAAAATGAATCAACACGTTTCGCGACACCTGTTTCCACAAAAATAAATGAGCAACACCAACTGTTTTCAACATTGATAATAATCAGAAATGTGCCTTGAGCAGCAAATCATCATATTAGACTGATTTCTGAAGATCATGTTACACTGAAGACTGGAGTAATGATATGGAAATTCGTCGTCAGCTGCGCAGTCACAGAAATAAATTACAGTTTAACAGATATTCACATAGAAAACGGCTATTTTAAATTATAATAATATTTCAACATTTTTAATGTAGTTTTTTAATCAAATAATGCAGCCTTGGTGAACATAAGAGACTTCTTTCAAAAACATTACCCGCCCCCCAATATTTGAACAACAGTCTATCAAACGTAAAACGTAAAAAAGAAATAGCAATCTATTCCAACATATAGTCCTCTCTGCTCTCTCTCAGCTCTCTCATCATGTCTGTCTCTCTCTCTCTCGTTGTGTTTTTCTCTCTGTTACTCAGACCCATCAGTCACCCCAAAAGAGTAACACTTCATTCCTGATTCCCCTGCTGCTAACATCCCAAGGAGATCCACATACAAAGAGAAAGACCTCCTACAGGCGGCCACACACACATCCCCTGCTGCTAACATCCCACAGAACACAACACACCCACACACTCAGGGCCTTTCACTGTTCAGATTCCCTCAACATCTCGCTCGCAGGCAAAAATTCACTTTTGTGTTGTTCTTTCCTTCATTACAGCACTTGTTGTAATAATATTTCACCAACACACAGGCACACCAAAGGTACTTTTTAAAGCTAGCGTCTTTTTCCCCCATTCCTTCCTTTCTTACGTCTGAGGTTTGGACGTAAGGAATCTTAGGGATGAAACAAGCAACCACAAAGAGGAAGAAAAACAGATTTCCAGGGACAGACGTTTCAGTGGCTTTGTCTTTTAAAAAGGGCTTTGCGGTGAGATTTTGAACATTTATTTTTAGAATTTTGGTTGAGATTTAAATCAAATGTATCTCAAGTCCTCCTAGACAGAAATAACATAAATAGAGAAGCAAATGGCCTTACCGATTCCTGCTTTCATCTTGCAAAAAGACACTGGTGATCTCACATAATAATAATAATAAACTTTATTTTATATAGCGCCTTTAAAAGTAGCATCTCAAAGCACTTTACAAAAAAAATTAAATGAAAAGATACCAACGGGTCTCCTTTAGAAATATACAAATGTGTCTCTCCTTAGAAATTCTCAGCAATGTCTTAAACTGTGCCTCAGATTTGCCAAGATATTGATATGAACTGAATATTTCTCATTAAACTCTCCCAATAACATATAATCTGAGCTTCTATATACATTGATTTTATACCATTATTTATTACATTTTTTATATTTTTATTTGTCCTAAACAATTTTTGGAGAAACATCTGATTATCATTATTATTATTATAATTATTGTGCTTATTGTGTTCATTTCTGTTTGCATTTAGTTTATGCATAATGAAAACGATTAAAAAATAATATTTAAAAAAAAAAATGAGACGAAGTTCAGACTTAACCTGAAACACTCTTGAGAACATTTTACTTATAATTCGTGACCCAAGTAATTATTTGTGCTTGTATTAAAAGAGAAATAACCAATTGATAAAATGCATTTTTGTATGGATCTAGTTATGTTTTTGAGAATAACGATGAGCACTAATAATAATGATGCTTAATTTAGCAAACATCATTAGCTTAAAAACAGATCTGGAGTCATTTAAAACAACTTTCAAACTTTTTCAAATTGTTTTTTTTTTACATATCAGAACAATTCAAATTCCTTCCATGATGATAATATTCCCTCACATTCTGAGATCTTGGCTAAATCAATCCACACAAACTTCCACTCAGAGCGCATCTTTCCTTCTGCATAGCCACATTTTCCAAAGGATAGTTTGCTTTACAGAAAGAACCAAAGTGTTCAGGCATTATGGGATGTTTGTGTCTGTGGCTCTTTTATGTATGTCAGTCTTATTGGATGGGGCTGCTACACACAATGCTGTGGTGTAAGAATGCAACGCTAGCAATAAAAAACAGAGAATATGACGAAGGGAAAAAAAGAATGGTGAGAATGGAGGAATGAGAAACTGCAATCGCCTGAGGAGGGAAAATATTTGAGGAAAACGATTTGAACAAAGAGCCAAGAGATTCCCACCGGACACATCCAAGTTTCACGTGAAGGATGTGAAACACAAACAAGATAGAGAGAAAGTAAGACACATAGAGGGGAAAGAGGACAAAGGGTTTTCAATCAGGTCAGGGATGAAGTGAAATTCACTCACCAAACACAAGCAATAATATCTTCATAAATGAGTCAGATGACCACAGGTATATCAGACCATATTGTGGTATTTTTAAACTTTCAGAACTGGTCTAATTGGGCCATTAATGGAAATATAGGGCTTCAGTTTCAAACCGTAAACTCTATTTCTGTGGCAGGCTACAACAGTACTGTCTATATCTGTTATTATATATTGAAATATTTTGCTGCTGGTGGCCTCCTACAGCCCCCACTGCCTCATCTCTATTGGTCAGTCAAACATATAGCCCCGCCCCTAACTCCCGTCATTGGCATACAGGCAGACTGATGTTCTGAAAGCATCACAGAGTCAGTGTTTCACTAATAGTGACTGAACATTAAACTGGCACATCACAAACTAAATCTAAATATTTCAAACTTCACCTTTAAGGAACAGTTTAAAAGTTTGAGGTTTTTAAAAATTGTTAATGTCTCTTCTCTTCAATTTAAAATAACTGTGTCAAAGAATAATCATTCTAATATGCTGATTTGCTGCTCAAGAAACATTTCTGATTATTATCAGTGTTGAAAACAGTTGTGCTGCTTCATATATTTGTGGAAAGCATGAATTTTTCAGGTTTCTTTGATGAATATAAAGTTCAAAAGAACAGCATTTCTTTGAAATAGAAATCATAAGTAACAATATAAATGTCTTTACTGTCACTTTTGATCAATTTAATGCATCCTTGCTGAACATTAGTATTACACACACACACACACACACACACACACACAAACACACACACTCAATCATTTAATTTTAAAAAAAAATTTAAAATAAAAATTACCACCCCCATCCACAAAAAACAAACCAAAAACATAGGACCCTGGAGCCACAAAACCAGTAATAAGGGCATTTTTTGTTAAAATTATGATTATCATCATCGAAAGCTGAATAAATAATCTTTCATTGATGCATGGATTTATTATGTGGGACGATATTTCGGCTGCGATACAACTATTGAAAAATCTGTAATCTAGAGAAAAATCGCCTTTAATTTGTCCAAAAGGAATTCTTAATAATGCATATACAATCAAAAATTATGTTTTGAATATTACGGGTAGGAAATTACAAAAGATATCTGCATGGAACATGATCTTTACTTTATATATACTATGATTTTTGGATAAAAGAAAAAATCACTATTTTACTCATACAATGTATTTTTGGCTATTGCTACAAATATACCCCAGAGACTTAAGACTGCTTTTGTTCTCCAGGGTCACATATATATATAAAGGGTGAGTAAATGATGACAGAATGTTAATTTTTAGATGATTTATCTGTTGTTTGGTCTCAGATTAAATTGCTCTGATTGATCTTCTTCTGTGTTTGCCTCCGCTCACAGTCATCAGCAGCAGCAGTATAAACTCGTGCGTTTCGCGCAGCACCGGGAGCCAACGTTTACTCCACCTCTGTTACTCTGTCCTTGTCTGTGACACGGCGGCCGGCGGGTGCGCTGGACCAGGGGCTGTTGTGGTAAAATGCACCGGTTTACCCAGGTGGTCAGCAGTGGTCACTCTGCGTCCTCTGCCCTGCCTCTCCTCTCCTCTCCTCTCCTCTCCTGTTGAGAGCGGGGCAGCGATGATGAATCTGTGGTCAGCAGAGTGTTCTGTGTGACCTGACACAGTGATGTATCTGCCAGGGCTTCTCTCGCTCGCCTCTTTTTATGTATTTGCGCTTCTTTCACTTTATTTTCCTTCTTCTCTCTCTATGGTTGTCATGTGTTCCCCTACAATCTCTACCTGTTCTCTGCAGATTCGTTGTATCTGCGGCGAGTGCGCTGCTGAATTAGGGCGGGCGGCCCTGTTCCTGCATCCTGTCTCTTTTGTGGCCATTGGTATTTTCACCGAGGGAACTTTATAAAAATCCCATCTGACCTTGGGGCATCACTGAGGGACTGTTGGAAATAGGTTCCGAACACACACGCTCGAGACATTAGGGAAGGAATCGGATGTTTGTGAGAAGCGGCTGAAAAAGACGACCTGGTCTAGGAAAACCTGCGCCCCCGATCACACACAGATGCTGGTCCATCAGACGCAAACCGCTTTGTCGAAGGGCAGGACACCTCAGTTTTACTACAGCGTCTCCCGGAAGAGAAAAGACAAATCACCAAGTCAGATCTCGTCAGACGATTAGCGCAGATCCTGCAGTTTCAAAGGAGAGCAAATTGAAAAAAGTCTTCAGGAGAAGCTATCTCATAGACTGGCCAGAACAAGAGAGTCAAAAGATGTCTCAAACTGCGCTCTGGTACGGATTGTCCCCAAATCAATGTCTCAGAGAATCTCAATATGACTATCATACATAATGATATTAAAATGAATGTTGCTCAGAATGAGCAGACTCGTTTGGTTTGGGGGAGAATTTGGTTGAGGAGACCAAGGCTGAGATCTCAGACTTTTGATTGCAGGAGTTGGTATTTGGCTAATTTGAGCACAGTTTGAGACCTAACTTTCTTTGGTTCTTCCCAGCATCTTCTGTGTATTTGAACCTGGTCTCCAACATGAACTGTATTGCTTGTTGAGATCCATCTTTTCACTGCTTACACAACTATTAAACAAAGGGCGAGGAAAAAGACATTTACATGATGCTTAAGAATGGGAAACACAATGCATTGTAGCAGAGCAGCGGTGGTAAAACTTTTGATGTGGTAAGTATTTAATTTGTTTAAAGATATTTTTATTTAACTTCTGCCTCTTCCGAAGTACCTGTTTACATGTTTCCGGAAGAAGACAAAATAAGTACAATTGACTCTATTTATCCAAGGTGGCAAAAGGTGTACAACACACAGCATCGTAAATGCATTCATGTTGCCTTCTTGAGCATCAGATTGTAATTAGTGTTCCAAAAAACTAGGCAAACGTATAAGATTTTTGAAGTTGACAGGATAACTTATGTATTTTGTCATCTGTTGAGTGAAATAAATTAAGTAACCTAAACAAACCGAGTACATTAAAGACATTATAGGCGGAGAAAAATCTGACCCATTTAAAAAGGTTTATCAAATCCAAAAAGATAGGGGAGTTCTAAGATATAAGATATGTCCAGTCAAAAATTCGAATTGTGTCATTCATTTACCTCACCAACATCTTCCCACAAACCTGTAACCTATATTTCTATGGAACCACTAAAGGAAATTGTGAATAGCTGAGCCGGAGTAAATGACAGAATACATTGCCGTCGTAGAAAATGAAATTGTTGTGCAAGTTGTTGGTATAATACATGCTACTAGGTGCACACGTGAAAAAGAGAGGCAGAAAGACTATTTCCTTAAACGCCAGCACAAAATTCACTTAAGTATCGATCTACGTGTTGTTGTGTAGCCACTGTGTGTGTTGTGGTTGTGTGTGTGTGTGATGGTAGGGTGGTGTGTGTGTGGAATTGTGTGGGTGTGTTGTGTCAAGTGCACGTGTGTGTGTGGATGTGTGTGTCATGTGTGGTGATATATTTTGGTAATAAACCTCTCTCTCGCGTTCTACCGTACAGGAGAGGAAAGCAGCGCAGCTCAACCTCATTATCTGATGAAAATTTGGGCAGACTGTGGCGAAACCCTACGAACAGACGCAACCAGAAGCTCTGTCGCCTGCAGCGATCAGAGATGAAAACCGGAGAAGAAACCGGCACTGAGAAAACGACGCGGCATACGCCCAGAGGAAAGAGGAGGGAGAGAACGGAAAAACGCCATTTCTGGTGCAACAAGCAAATAAAAGAGATTTCAGCCTATGAAAATTCTGATTGGAAAACAATTCGGGAGTTTTTGATGACACAAGACGGAGCGTGTGTGTGTGTGGGTGTGTGTGTGGTGTGAGCTGTAGTCGTCGGTTCTGTGGTTTTGGAAAGTGAATCCTGGCTGTGTTGAGATGATGAGCTGCCTCTCACTAACAGGCGGGAGATCCACTTTGATCACACGGCCTCGGGCACAGCCTATTACAAATCACCTCATTTGCATACAGCACCAGGCTGATGGGAATACTACAATCCCCGGTCTAAAGGGTTACACCTCTCTATAATACAACGTGGAACCGAAGAGAGAGAGAGTGAGAGGAAACAGTGGTGATACCTAAAAACAAGACGGACCGATGACATTCAGGAGATCCAGTGAAGGAGATACACCGGGTGATAATTGTTACCAACCTTAGAGCTGAGCATCAAAGTTCAGCGTTCATGCATCAGACTGATTCCTCAAATCATGTGTGCATTGAGAAAAGGTGCGTGATTCTTTACTTAAGTAATTAGATGCATCATTTTCACCGCTGCACCATGAAACAGGAGAAAAAATTACCACAAATGCCACATCTACTGACCAGAGCAGACGATCACTGATCACTTTTCACACTAAGCATCTAGCAACCACCAGAACAACTTAGAACCCCTAAAACATTTAGCAAACAGCAGCTGCTGAAAACACTAAGAACATTTAGAAAATGCATAGCCAACCTGGACACTTCAGCTATGAAAAGCGGTTTGTGATGAACAAAACACTTGCATTTTCTGTAGAGATCATTAAATTAGTATAAATAATCAGTTATGAGTGTTAGTTTACAAAAGAAATCTGGAGTTAACATAAATAGTACAAATCGTAAAAAAAAAGGTTGTTCACAATTGATTACAAAAGCGCAATCAGGCCCTAATGCATGAGAGTAATCGCTTATAGATGGTGTGTATAATTCATTTATCTTCCACAGCTCGGTCAACAAGGGCTGTGCACCAATTCGAGAACTCAGTTGAGAATCAATTTAAATTCTACTTCCTATTCAAAACAGGCATGCAGAAGTGCAATTAGAATTTAAGGAGGTAGAATTTCCAGTAAGCTTAAAACTGTAGAGTATGGCACTAAACAAGGCCAAGGTTAATGGTGTGATTCCCAGGGAAAGGTGCATAAATGTAAGGTAAAATGACACTGAAAGTTCTGATAACCTGCAAAGGAATTATATAACTAGAAAAAAGAAAGGTTTGACAACAACTAAACAACACTGAATAATAAAGTTATTGTCTGCAAGTGTGATCTGTTTGAAATAATGTTACACTATAGAATCTCTTTATATTCTTATACGTAAATCTGACATTCCCCGTAGTGCTAGGAAAATAACAAGTTGGTTATCGGGGTGTGATTCAAAGGGAACCGCTTGTCCCAATTATAATAAGTGTAACTTGAATGCAATGTAGGTTTTCCTTGGGATAAAAGCATATGACAAATGCATTAAACGTTAAATGTAGAGAGTTAAAGTCCGATTCCTTGTGAGTTTTGGCCAATTCCAGTCAAATCTCCACACATGATAGCAAACAAGCAATTCTTTTGTTCAGAATTCAGATGTCCCAACAGGACGTGCTTGTTCTTTGCACGTTCTGTCGACAAGCAAGTTTAGTGTTTAAAAAGCAATTTTATCAAACTGACAGTTAGAAAACACAGCTGCAGGTGGAAGGGTGCGATAAAAATCAGCATTTGGGTCGAACAATCAAACCAACGAAGTAAATTGTACAAATGCATTCTGTGTTAGTATAAGAGGACGTTTTCAAAACGGGGATCTTTGGACCTCAGCAGCAGCAATATGTTACCATGCCCCGGACTGACGGAGTGCAGACCATCGCCAGTTGAGTAACGCACAAACACATGCATCTAAAGCTGAAATTGTTTCTACAAATACCACAAACGCATGCATCAGCCTCACATCAAAGTCAACCGTTTCCCGTAAAACTAGTGCGTCATTACATCTACCAGGAATTGAGAAAACCCACGATTTATCATTGGCAGCCATAACAACAATAAAATCAAGGCGGTGCGAAGACACAAGCAAGCAATTTGTGTCTCATTACCTGCCCAAGTAACCCGGTTACTAATGTCATCCGTCTTGAAGAGAAAGGACCAGATCGAGCACCACGCCATGCGCTTCGATGATGCTAATGGACTTCGGCAATTATGAGCCGTCAAACGGGAAAAAACTCTGACTTCATCTCCACTCAGAATTCCCATTCTGCCCCGCACAGCAAATTCTCCTAAATACCAGCCCAGAGTGGAGAGGGAAAGAGGACACGATCATTTTTCACAGGGACCTCAATCACTGACAATAATGCCTCAAAACTTTCGTCTTTCTTTTTTTTTGTTTTTTTGATTCACAGAGTCAGACTTTAAATGGGCACTTACATAGGTAGCACGGGCCACATTAAAAAATTCATCGCGGGAGCCTTGAAATGGTCAGTGGTAATGAGGGATAGGCATCACCTACTTTGCTTATCTGCTTTCAGACGGGCTGTTCTGGATCTTCTTGACCCGCGAGCGACTGGCGGATGAGATAAGAGAGAGGAGAGAGATGGAGGGAGGATCATGAACGGAACGAAGGAAGGGATGGAGGGATGGAGACGGGCAGCGTGAGGCGTCCCGCTGTCGTGAGGATCACTCATCTGCCGCACTAAAATAGTTTAGAACACACGAGGGCAGATATGATGTGTCAAGGACAGAGTGTGTGTGTGGGTGTTCGAGCGGTTGAGTGATTCTCGCCCGCAGGGCTGTGCCCTCCAAACAACACACATACACAACACACACACACAGGCCGCCATAGGCAAACTACTCATCAAAAGACACAACACAAACCACACTGTTACAGATGCAGGAGCAGGCAGACAATCATCAGATGGTGTGTGTGGGTGAACCTGTGCGTGTGTGTGTGTGCATACAAATGTAGCAAATGAAACCATTTATCAAATTTGTGTGTGGCGTGTTTGTGGCCAGTGCCCCCCAAAAATGTAGCCCAAAACATGCACTCACAGTGGCACCTTTCGTTCACAGTAAAAGTGACGCAGGAAATGAATCCTAGAAAACCAGAAAATAAGCAATTTTGCACTTCCGGTTAATCATGCGGAAGTAGGGGGGGGTTTTTGGTCAAAATGCCGGAAATTTGATATTTTCACCTTTTATTGTGACAACTTTTTAACAATATGCCATAGTTCATTTGGGATGAGTTTATCGAGTCGTTCGCATACATGCAGGGGGAAAACACAATAGGTCAATTTCACAAAGTTATGTTTAAATTATCACAAAGGGGGCACGTATTTAACTCCTGCATTAATGTGAATAATGTCCCAGAGCCGGATATTTGAACAATTGGAATAATTAAAGTACGGTACAGAAATTCTTGTTTTATTCCGGATGACACAAGTTTTTAGAGGGCGATTTTTTTGGCTCTTTTTAATCTCTCATCTATCAGAAAGCGCTGTACAAAGGCACTAAGAACCACAAATAATAAATTAATGTTCAACATCGTCGCTTTAAGAATGGAAATGTATAGAATCAGGCAGATGTATGTGAACAAATCCATCAGAATGTAGGACAGGACTAAAAATGTTGAAGTTTGGGTTGGATATTAATTACCTGCGAAGTGGGAGGATAGAGAACAAAAACTATTGAGGAAACGTTCTTAAAGATAGGTACTGTACTTAAAATCTACAGGATTCAACTAGAAGTAAGGATAATAAAAACAAACTCTTAAACGTGTATTTTAAAAGATTTCTTTCTTTTATGAAAAAGGCAACTAGCCCAAACATCACAAAAAGTAACTGATTGTCATGAAAAAAGCAAAAGAAAGAAAGAACAAAAGAAAAAAACTATGTTTGCCTGCTAAGCCTCTGTCTTAATAGATTGAAAAAGTTGCCAAAAGTTTTTGGTACATCTGAAGTTTACAAACCATATGGTTCCCTATAGGCATCAACTTTAACTTTTTACGTCTGCTTGATCGCATGTAGGCTTCATAAAGGTTTGTTTCATTTGTGGAAACACCTATTCTTGATAAACAAAAGTTGTAAGCAATGTAAACTTTTGTTGGTGAAAGAGCTATTGTATGAAATAATACACAAATCTTGGTTTGGGGTGAACCAGGGTGATGCCAATTTACAAAATACATTATCCCTGCAGATCTATAGTCCTGCCTTGATGTCTTTGGATTTGTGTGAGTGTGTGTGTGTGTGTGTGGTGTGTGTGTGTGTGTGTGTGTGTGTGGTGTGTGTGTGTGTTGTAGTGTGTGTGTGGTGTGGGTGTGTGTGCGTGTTGTGTGCGAGTGTGGTGTGTGTGTGTGGTGTGTGGCTGTGTGGATACTGTGTGCGTGTGGTGTGTGCGTGTTTGTGTGTGTGAGTGTGTTTGAGTGTGCGTGTTGTGCGACGTGTGCGAGTGGTGTGCTGGCTGTTGTGTGTGTGTGTGTGAGTTGAAAGATGGTTGCGTCTGAGTGTGTGTGCGAGTGTTGTGCTGTGGGTGTGTGGTGTGTATGTGAGGTGTGTGTGTGTGCGCGTTGAGTGGGTGTGTGTGCGTGATGTGTGTGTGTGTGTGTTGTGGTCTGTGTGTGCGTGAGTGTGTGTGTGTAGTGTGATACCGTTGAAGTGTGTGTGTGAGTGTGTTCGGTGGTGTTTGGTGTGTGTGCGTGTGGTGTGGTGTGGAGCGTTGTGGGGTGTGGTGTGAGAGTGTGTGTGTCGGGTGTGGTGTGTGATGTGTGGTGCGCGAGTTTGTGGTGTGTGTGTGTTGTGCTGTAGTATGTAGTGTGAGGATTAGTTTCTAGAGGAGTGTGTGAGTGGTGGTGCGTGGGACGTGATGCTGTGTTGTGCATGGTGAGTGTTGATGTGTGTGTGTGAGTGTGTGTGTGCGGTGAGGTGTGTGTGTGTGCGTGGTGTGCTGTGTGAGTGTGTTGTGCGTGTAGTGGTGTGTGTGTGTGTGTGTGTGTGTGTGTGTGAGGTAACATGGTGTGTGAGTGAGGTGCTGTGTGGTGTGTGTGTGTGCTGTGTGTGTGAGTGTGTGTGGTCGAGGGGGTGTAAATCTCTTCCGCGGAAGCATTTAAATCGTGCGACTTGTATAATGTCTCGCATTCATTGTGTCTCTTTTAAAGAGAGAGAGATGTTGTGGGTGTGTGTCTTTTGTGTGTGATGTGATCTGAGGGGATTTGTGTTTAGGTCCTTTTTTTGAAGGCCCCATGAAGCCGTCTCCCGAACTCTCCCTCTCTCTGCGAGGGAGCGGGCCGGCAGTCCTCTGCCCTTCCTCGCTGCTAATGGCTTTTAACATATAGCAGGCGTTTCCTACTGGATGTCGCTATCAGACGAGCCATGTGATGAGTACTGCGTATTGGGCCAAGATAGTGGAGCAGCGTCCCCGCTCCGTCCCGCAAAGACTCCAACGTGCGATATTGAAGATGGCCGCGAGGATGACGGTGGTGACATTGGTGTAGACAGGGTCATGTTTAAGGGGTTCAAATAGCGCGGGAGCTTACAAGACCGAGACTGGGAACACAAAGGACACAACACCAATGTTCCATCAGGAGAAGGATTCTCAACCCCAAAAAAAGCTTAGATTTGTTGTGTCGTCTGCAATATGCATTCTTCAGTGTTCCCAAGACTTACATGGCAAGGAATTTGTTGAAGTTCAGAGCGCGAAAGACGACACATTTACGATGCAATTGAGCTGGAAACAACAGCTGCATGATTTCCCTGATTCGCACATTTTAGGCTTCAGCGGAGTTTTGAAATCTCCGAACAACTGTAGATACTTTTCACGCTTGCGTAAAGTCTCAGCCAGGCCCAAAGTCACAAGAGGGGAGGTAGTGGCCATTCGCGCTGCTCGGAGTCTGAGCTAAAACTTCTCGTTTTATTTGTTGTTGGGAGCTATAATCTCCACGTGGGCACGAGCTATGGCATAATAATTGCCATTAGGCTGAAGGGAGGCGAGACTCGGCTGTGCGAGGGGGGGGTCTTTACGGAGGGTCATCGTCTCTCAGCAATATTAATTAATGACCGAAACGAGGCTGGAAATATTTCACTGTGGTGTTTTCTCTCCCTGTTTCTCTTCTCTTATTTTTTTTTTTTTTTCTTTTTCCTCGGGGCTTCCTGGTCATTTCACAGGATCAGACGCACTGGACATGAAGTTATAAACTTTGTTCCAACATCCTCAGATTAAGTTGTGGGCGGATCTGTGATCAGTCACAGAACGCTGAGCTTCCATCAATGGGTGCGGACCAAAGATAAACAGCCAAACTACATGAAAGATGAGTAAGAGAATTTCTGTGTAAATTAAAAACATTCTTGGGTAAACTGCCATTGCCAATTAATTTTATTATTGTAATGAGATGATATCTGTAAAATGTTGTTGCAGAATAGATTTATACAGAAATAGAAGAAGATCTGTTATTTGATTTCTTTTGAACAACAAATTATGCAAGAATGCTTTTGACTTGTGAGTTGATGTACACAAACATTCATTCTGTTTGTCTTTCCAAAGCTCATCTAATGTCAATGCTAAGTATCATTTAAGATAATATTACAAATTATATTTTAAATCGTTTTTTTAATTTTGTATTTTCGGGGTTTCGTTTTTACTTTAAAGTTTTTGTAATTTTGTTGTGGTTAGTCATTATGTATTAGTATTATTATTATTCATTATTTTTAATATGCCCTATTGAGTTTTTATTTATTGTATTATTTTTTATTTTTTATTATTATAATTTTTATCTATAGTATTATATATATATATATATACTATATATGCTTTTTTTATTTTTCTATTTTCCCTTTTTAAGTAACCAAACACATTTTTGGGGGTTTTTATTTTTAGTTTACTATCTAAGAAACCCTGCTCTAAAGGGCGACAATAGCAACGTAATAATCCTGAATTTACTACACCTTCCAGGCATTCTTGATAATTTTTAATTTACTTTTATTAATGCAAAAGATCTGAAATAGACACTGAACCAACATAAAACTCTTATTGGCTTGGTTGTTAAAAGCGCTAATCACATCCATAGCAGGGATTCCCCCCAACCTCTTTGTCAGATGAACCCCTTTGACCTAAAATATTGACTCACCTCGATATTTTTGAATTTAAAATTTACCATACTCATCAGTACATCACATTGCACCGAGCACCACGGTTCCTTCTTAAATTTGGGGTTGGCTAATTAGCAAAACAGACATGAAATCCAAATATGTATATAAAAAAACTCAAAAAATTAAATAATACTAAAAACCAAATCGCATTTTGTGTGCATTTTTTTTTTTTTTTTTTTTTTTTTTTTTTTTTTTTTTTTTTTTTATTTCATTTTTTTTTTTTTTTTTCAGTAACTGATCAATCTGAATAGCCCCTAGCTATAGCTTCATTTTTGAGGTTCATTGGTCGACTGAACTGGATATTGATTCAATGAAGATATTGAATATAAACCTGCGATCAGGGCAGCTAATGGCCAACCTGAAATATCTACAATAAAATAAACATACAATTAAATGATGCCACTACTTTTAGCCCAACAACATTAAGTCATTTCAATAAACGAACTGAATAGCTATGAAGATTTTAGAACGAACTACCTCAACACACTGGGGAGTGTCTTTAAGCTCATTAAGCAACATGTCGATTTGAAAACAGATCCTCACCTAAAACACTGTTGTTTCCGTCTGCCGTTTCCAGAAAACAGTCTCCGGGTTACCACTACACAAACATAAAAACCCTGTCACGTGGACCATTCACTCAGCCGGTACCAGCCATAGATGTATGTATAGGTACATTCGCCAATTTATTGGAGCGATCGAAACGGGGAATCTACTATACATCTATGGGTATCAAACAATGTGAAAACGCAACACCGGAGTTTTTCAAACTAAAATGGGGTCTGCAGCGGTTATCAAAAGTCTCCGTTTTTCGAGGGTCGAAAACGCCGGAGTAGTGTAAAACGATAGGCGTAACCGTAGCAAAAGCTTATGCGTTTTAAACAAAAAAATACACTACTTGAAAAGTAAACACTTTCCATTGACAGAATTTACGGTTTTCAGTGTTTTCACTGGTGTATGATAGGAGGCCGCGTATTACGGATCGTCTGAAAGAAGACGTGAATGTCTGGACTCCGAACACGCAAAGAAGAAAGCAGAAACAAGCAATCACGTTTACGAAAATTAACCCTGGTTTTATTGTAGTAAAAGTGTAGTACTTGGCGTAGTGATTACCATTTGTAGACACAACAGTTTCACTACAAATGGTTAAAAATTTGGTTAGTGTGACAAAACCACGGTTAATTGTAGCTCCATGGTTTAACTACAGTAACCAATGTTTTTTGGTTTTAATTATAGTAAAACCATGGTTAATTTTCCGTAAGCAGATTCATATGTAAAACTAACGCGAATCATCAAACATCAATCATTATTTAAATCAAAACTGTTGGTTTAGGATTGGTGATGCTTTGGATCGGTTGATGGCCAGCAATCGATCTCTCTCTATCTATGTTTTGATCATCGTTCTGAATATGATCCAGATGTAGTCTTTTACAAACAAAAGGGATCTTTCTCAGCTTTTTGATTCAAACATATGCAAACTTATCCTACATTCAAGTGTTGAGTAACAAAGAGTAAGATTGCAATGAAGCTAGAATAAAACAGGGTTTGTTGCTGTTGTTGTTGTTGTGTTTTTATTTTAAAACCATAAGACTGTTCCTTGTTTTGCTATATTGCATGTTCAGATATTCTACCCAAAAATATTCTGGGTGCCATTACACTTTTGCGAATATGACTGGAGGTGGATAGCAATTTAAAAAAGTTTAAATGAGTTAAGAAAGCAGGGGTGATCTAACCCATGTATCTGAAGAAACGAGAGGATCTAAGAAAATCACGAGGTGTTAGAATACCTTCGCGGCTCTGAGGAGAATCTCTCGTTCTCGCCGTCTTTCTCTGCTTTTCCATCCGTCCCATACTGCTCGAAAAACTTGAGCTGCGAGCGCACATCAGCCGATCTGCTCGTACCCCTCATCTTCCTGCAGAGAGAAAGAGGTCAGGAGAAGTTTTTGATACACAGTTTAACCTGTTTATTTATAAATGTTTATGACTCAATCATGATGTGAAACTTTCTTCTTAGGCAGGTGTGAGACAGAAGTTTGTGGGTCGAACGCAAAAAAACAATGTTTACTTCGGAAAACGCGACCTCGATGATTCGCGCACTTCCTGCGCTATCCCTGCCTCTTTTCATTTTCTGATTAGCTCGTCTCTCCTCTCATCCCTGCCTCCGTCTCTCACTGTTCGTTTGATGGCTATGAAGTCAGGCCGTGCCTGATTTCAGGACGCTCTTGTTTTTTGCTGCTGATGTCAGGTTCTTAACATACACACAGGCCGCGTCTCGTACGGATCATTTATAAAGCAGCGCGCGCGAAAGACGGCAACACAGACGCAACAAAAAAGCCACAACACACACCAAACAGAAAAAAAAAAAAACAAAAACGTGCGTCCGTGATGGGTTCCTCTTCGCTAAGCTATTCGCCATGTACACAAAATAAAACAGCTTTTTAAAGACCCCCCCCCCGCCTCCGCCACCTGCTTTTCCTCCTTTGTGGGTTTGTTTTGGGTTCCCGTTAATGCGAGTCTCTTGAAAGAGTGCTAGCGTTATGTATGCGGTTGTAAGCGCTTTAAGCGCATCCAGCCTGAGTGTGGGACTGTGGGTTTGAAATACCGAGTGTGTTTACCTGTCTGCTTCAGGTTCTTTGTAATTCAGAGTGTGCCCACAAAAAAGTTTCCACTTCAACAGCAGCATTTCAGCAACACTTTACAATACGATTGCGTGTGTTACACATGAACTAACAGTGAAAATATTATACATATATCTAATCCACGAATTTAAACCATTAAAACCGCACACATAGAACATGCATAATGAGTTAAAAATAATAGAATGCATACAAATTTAAAGTTTAAGATAACACAAACTTCAGCAAACCCAGTCAAGTTATTCTGTAAAAAAACAGCCTGTCAGAATGGCAAGCGATTGCTAGGGTGTTCAAGATGGTTTCTAGGGTTGTTTAGGTGGTTACTATGGTGTTGCTAGGGTGTTCTGGATGGCTGCTGGGGCATTTTGGGTCATTGCTAGGGTGCTGCCAAGAGTTCTGGTTGCTAGTGCATTGTTATTTTGTTGTTTGTTTTTTCTAAGGTGTTGTTTTTTGTGGATTTCTGTGTGGTTGCTAGTGGGTCTTGCAAGGCCGTGCTAGAGAGGTGTTCTAAGTGGTTGCTAGGTGATTGTTAGGGTGTACAAGGTTGTTACCAGGGCATTGTTAGGTCATTGCTAAAGTGTTCAAGATGGTTTTTAGGGCATTGTTAGGTGGTTGCTTAGGTGTTACTAAGCTGGTACTAGAGTGATGTGGTTGGTTGCTAGGCTGTTGTAGGTGGATGCTAGGGCATGGTTTCTTGGGTGTTGCCATGTGGATAGGTTGCTACTTGGTGCACCAATTCGCTAAGGTGGTTGCTAGGGTGCTGCCAAAGAGTTCTCTGTATAGTTGCTAAGACACAGCTAGGTTGTTGGTGTGTTGTTGATGGTTTTTAAGAAATTTTTAGCTGGTTGCTAGGATGTTCAAGTTGTTTTCTAGGGCTTCCTGAGTGGTTTCTTAGGTGTGGTACCTAGGGTATACAAGGTGGTTGACTCTGGCTTTACCGTAGGCCCATCGAACTAGGCAGCTGCTAAGGTGCTCTGGCAAAATGATTTTCATGGTAATGATGTTTGATTTAGTTTTTGCTATAAGCAGACGAATAAAAACAATTTGTGTGTGACTGTCAGGACAATGAACACATTAAATGTGAATTGATATTTCCTTCAGACGGAGGCTTTTTCATTTCACTCTCAGAGTGAAATGTCTTTTACATTTGCCAAAAAAAAAGAACTTTTTTATTAGAAGCAAACAAGGACGCTCCAAGCCCAGAGTGAGAAAAAGTAACACAAAAGTAATGTAACGCATGAACTTTCATGAAAGTAACTAAGTAGATACTTTTTTCGGAGTAATGCCATATTGTAATGCATTGCTTTTAAAAGTAACTTCCCCCATATATATATAATTAAAAGCATCTCTGCAAACAAAGTCTCGTACCTTACACGAGTCAATTCTGTGCTGGGCGATGGAGGAAAACTTTCTCCAGCACTGTCCGTAATCTGGACTGGGTGGAGTGAGAGGTGAAGTTCACAGCCTCCAGCGGTACGTCCGTCACCCAAAACCTCTTCGTCTGAAACAAGAAAGAAGCAGATGCAGAGATGTTACGAAACAATATCAATAATCTTTTTAGTAAAACAAAACACATCACCGTGCAGATGTTTGGGAAGGAAGTTCAGCGAGAGAAAATTAATCATGTCCTGTCGTATACATCTTCTACAAAAAGGTACGATGTGTGTTGAATCACGAACATGTGTTGAAACAACAAAGGGTTGTTATGATGAACTGACACGAAAACACAAATAGTTGAGAGGATGTTTTGTCGCTCCAGTGGCTCATTTTCAAACCTGATTTCCTGAAATTTCAGCATAATGAGTTTGGATGAGCCTCTGTGGTTTGGAAGGTCAGCAAAGCTGATCCAACCACCCAGAAGAGCTCAAGCAAAATCTGTTTTTTTCCCCTAAAATTTCTTAAGAAACATAAAAACAGACACAAAGTTTGTACAGTAAATGCATAGAGCTATAAAATTAACATGGAATAGCGACTCAGATAATTTAATACTGGAGGAATCCAATGAGCAGTTCTGAGTTTTGACTGCAGATACAGGAATAGCACAGTCTGAGTCATTCTGGAGAAAAATAAAAGATTATTAGGAGAAATATCTGAGAAACAAGAGCAACTTTCTCCATTTCGTTGGACTGATACTGAGGAGAAAAAATAAAGACTGCCATTTTAACCTGTGAGTATTCTTCCCTATGAAAAAGAAGATCAGCTCTTTTTTGTGAGTTTTTACTCTTAAAGGGAATAATTAGCACCAGAGTTTCTAAAGAACGCTGCAAACCTTCTGAGCCAGAAGTCTTTCATCTGAAGTCGAGTCAAGTCTCGAGTCTTAAGCTGGGAGTCCTGGGTCGAGGTCTGGAGTCATTTCATTAATTGTTGCAAGTAAATTCTCATCCTTAAAAATCCTAAAATATAAAAGATAAAATGTGTTCCAGGGATACTACAATGAAATGTGGCTCAAATTGTCTTTCTCTACCTGTACATAGAGTTCATCCAAGATACAAAAATACATAAATATAAAATTACAATTTATGTAAAATTAATGTTACATAATTGTAAATTATTAATTTAAGGAGGCCAGTTTCAATATTCAAAATCATCTGTAACACCGTGATGTAGCCACTAGATGCTAATTAATCTAATTCTAGTTCTAATTCTAATTAATCGCACATCGCACATAGCTGAGAATATGCCCCCCATAAGATCATTTAAAAACATTGTACAGCTGAGTACAGCATTGGATAGACATTACAAAAAAAGAAATATTTTGATTCAACATAGCATAAATAATGATAATAGATGGTTTTTAAAAAATGAGTATTGAAATATGATTTTTTTTTTTTTTTATTAAATGATACTCAAAATATGAAACTAAAACCTCCAGTAGATGGCGCAATCACGGTCTTAATGATTGAGTGAGTCATTCAGTAATTCATTCAACCGACTCCTTCAAACCGATGATTCATTCGGAAACAAATTAAGTCTTTATAAATTGCTCACTGAATCTGGGAAAAAAAATGTAAAGTAGATTAATTCAGGAATGAAACACTGCTGTATTACTAGTCGCACAAAAGTTCTGCTGTGGCTTTGTTTGAACTATTTTCATTTGTGAAACTGAGCAAAGCAGACAATACAATATTGTGTCTAAAACTTCACATAATATTAACTTCTTGTTTATTGAACTATTGTATTAAAATCTATATAACATTTGCAATCGTGCAGATATTCGGGGAAAACAGCACTCTGCTACGAGTGATACTGCGTTAACGTTATATCATACATAGTGTATTATAATATATAAAACCATACTACATGTTTTTTTTTTAATAGTAGCAAATTTTAAAATTAAATAGACATAATTACTTTTATTAGGTACTGCATCTGAATAAATGATATATAAGCTTGTTTCCCCATGGGGACCTCAGTTTAGTGTGTATTCAGGTTTAAGTCCACACGGGATAGAAAAAACATGTACACACACACACACATACACACACCCATAAACATTAAGAGAGAGAAAAGCCACATCTTTTTAAAAAGCCATATATTAACAAAAGATTGATAAAACGTCATGCTCCGTTTAAAGCTAGATTTTTCGTTCATGTTTTTAAAAGGACACACTGCATCATATTTGATGTTAATGTTAATGTTATTAACCTTTGTGAATGCATTCTAAGATGTAATACATTCAAAGATTTATGCATTCATTCTAGTATCTTTAGTTGTTTTCCCACATTCACTGCATCTAGCCGATCTTCATGAAGTTCCTGATTCTGACACACTTAAAGAACCAAATGTCTAACACTAGCATTCTCTGTTCTTTTTCTATTCTATCGTCTTGTTTCTTTTTATTTATTATAAAAAATAACACTCTAACACTGGCATGTTTTAATCTTTTTCTAATTTCTTTTGACTTTGTTTTATTTTTATTTAAAGAAAATAAAACATGTTAAGATATGTGACACAGATATAGTAAAAGCATGTAAGTAACTCCCAAGTTCTTTCTTCATGATATCAGTAGTTAAAACACTCGAGTTGTGTTTAAAATATTCACGAGTCCTTCTTCTTGAGTCGAGTCAAGTCTGAAGTCTTTTCAGGTCGAGTCTGGAGTCGAGTCTGAAGTCTGTTAAAAAGCAACACGAGTGCCCATCTCAGTTCTGAGCGCTTCTATCTACAACATCCCCGTCTTTAATTAGCTATTAACATAAGTTCTCCTTCCACTGTTATTTTAAGGAAATCACACCAATTATTTAAATCAGCCACTAAACGTGCTGAGAGTATCCTTAATGACTGGAAACAAGATCTTATAAGGGAACAAGTAAAAACAGCTGAAAACACCATAGAAATTTCAAAACATGAGGAGTTTCTTGAGGCCATGGCTCTTTAATAAGCACAAGAATCATTTAGAGGAACTAAAAAAAATTCCCTTTGGTCCTAAAAAATAACAAGTTGCTTTTCCAGACAATAAAATCTTTTGTAAATGTCTTCATCCAGGTTTACCTGTGTTTTTAAAACTTAGAAGCATCAAAATCATCCTATAAACAATCTGTCAGAAGAGCTTCAGTCCCCGCAGACGGAGCGCACTTGCTCGAAAACCATCCTGTGGGTCTGTTCAACCACACAATCACTCTGATCTGACACGGTTTACACCAGACACTCCAGATGGACCAGAAGTCCTCACACACGCAGCTGAGGTCTTCATTTGGCAGTCTTAGGGTAACATGCATGAATGACATTAAGTACACTTGCATTAATGCATTTGGCAGACGCTTTATCCAAAGTGATTATCACTGCATTCAAGGTGGCTATAAGGTGCTAGATAAACTTCATTTGTATGATGTGTAAACAACAGATTTACAAAGCTAGACACCTTCAGTTTAAACCCAACTGTGCAGTATTTGCTATTTTTCCTCTGTATTCCCCCACTTGTTTTTGTTTTCTGTTGCATTTTTGTTAAAATTAAAATTTTGCATGAAAATAAAAAACCCGTGACCCATTTTGGTTTGTTTTCTCTGAATCCCCCTGTTTTTTTTTTTTTTTTGTTGTTTTTTCTAATGTATTTTTTGTTAGAATTTTCAGTTATTTATTTTTTCTCTGAATAATGCATTCAGTGGGAACCATACTCATGACCCATTCATCTCTGTATAAATTTATCTATCTGTATTATATTTATCTCTGTTCTATTTTTGTTCAAACCGAAGTTTGGGAAAAAACAAAACAACAAAAAAAATTTAATCAAACATCATGACCATTTATTTTATTTGTAAATTTTCTCTGTAATTCAAACTCATGAGCCATTATTTATTTTGTTTTTTGTTCCACCAGTTCTCTAATGTTGTATTTTTGTTGAAATTTAAGCTTTGCAAAAACAAACAAACAAGCAAAACAAAACAAAACAAAAACATTGATTCAAAGTGTGTTTGCTTATTTCATGTTTTACATGGGAATCAAACCCATGACCTTGCTAGCATCATGCTCTAATGTTTAAATACAGGATGCACACACACAACCATATACAAGCATGCAATTTTCGGTTTCATTGTTATAATACATGATAACTGTTTACAGTACCCCCCCCGCATAGCGAGTGTAAAGGGATGTGATCTTGTGTTTGAGGGTGAATCAGGAGTTTTGGGAGGCGTTGTGTGTGCGTGCATTTCTCTCAGAAAATTTGAGCCGAGCTGGCAGGTAGTTAAGAGCTGGCAGGATTTGTGCCTCCCTTGGTTTGCTGTCACCTACAAGTTCTCCAGCAGCCCATCAACGACACGACACCACACCGCCGCTTCTCCACGGCCCAGCAGGGGGCGCTTCGTCTCCTGCACCTTTGAGAAGAATTACTGGTTTCTAACGCACACCGCGCTCCCAGCGACACTCGACGGCCACGCTAACGCACGGTAAAACAGACACCCCAGGGCTTCTGACTCTTAACTGAGATCTAATGTGTAGCGAACACAAGGGTGACACAACAAGTGCTGTACATCAAGTTTAAACTAGTTTGTGAAGAAAAAACGTCATACAAGTCATAAGATTCTAGTCTGAATCTTAAACCAAACAAAAGCATTTTTGGATAATTGTACTTAATCTAGCAGTTCAATGTGAAACTCATTGCAAATAGTTAGCTTAACGCCAACTTTTATTTTAGTTTGGGGTGCTCACCAAGACTTTATTTGACCACAAATACTTTTAAAACAGTGAAATATTATTGCAATGTAAAATAGCTGTTTTCTATGTGAATCTCTGTTAAACTGTAATTTATTTCTGTGATGTGCAGCTGTATTTTCAGCATCATTACTCCAGTCTTCAGTGTCACATGATCTTCAGAAATCATAATAATATACTGATTATTATCAATGTTGCTTAATATTTTTGTGGAAACCGTGATGCATTTTATTTTTCAGGATTCTTTGATGAATAGAAAGCAAGTCAAAAGGACAGCATTTATGTGAAATAGATCTCTGAAATGCCTTTACAGTCACTTCTGGTCAATTTAATGCGTCCTTGCTGAATAAAAGGTCTTACAGACCCAAAACCTTTGAATGGTAGTGCGTTTTCTCGCAGTTTGGATATAAATGTTTGCGGTCATATGTTGAGGAATGTTCCAGGTTAAATAAGCATGTTGATAGAAATGCAGATACGAAGGAAATGTAAGGCGGACAAACCACTCAACTTTCATTACATTTCTGTTTCGTTTATTTACACAAACATGGAAGGATAGTCGAATACAGACTGACTCGGGCGGAAACTATTTAAGATCCAGTTACAAACGATATAAAAATGTTTAAGGGACAACAATAGAAATGATCAACGCAATTCTGATATAGCGAGCAATAAGGACACACACTCCTGCTGGCCTACATTCACACGAACAGCTCTCCAGAATAACTCCAGATCATCACAGATGGGCTTCTGTGTCCTTGTGAGAGCGTCTTATATAATTCTACACATATATTTAGCACTATAAACAAGTCATGTGGTTGAGGTGTGTTACCTGTCTCCAGTATACGCCGGTGTAGCAGACCTGTAGACAGGAAGGCCTCGTCTTTACAAGAGCGGATCTGCGTTCCCACCAGATCAGAGTTGGTCGCTAGAATACGCGCGCTCTCCTCAGTGAGGTTCACGCCGGCCATAGACGCCACATCGTTGATGTCATCATCGTCTCTGCAAATACGAGATAATCGTCAGTCTGATCTCTCAGCACGTTATCGTATTATTGAGTTACACAGAGCAGTACAGATTCCAAATTAACATAATAATGCATATTCGTTTAGCCCTAAATCAAAGCTATTCTACAATCAGCCAGTGCATGTTTACATAGCACAGAAAAACCACTTTAAATATTAAAACTGTGTTATGTTTTGTACGTATTATTATTATAAGTTGTTCATGGTGGTTTTCAGAGCTTATATGAAATAAGAGATGCCACAGGATCAAACAAAACAACCAAAAACAAAAAAAAATATTAGTAGTGATATTTAAAAAAAATATAAATATTTTATTAAACATCAACATAAAAAAAAAATATATAAAAGATCATGGATATATTATTTGTCAAATACCCATGTGCATCATATGTATTCTGAACAGAACAGTAATGTGCATAAAAAGAAAATAACATTTAAATAAATAAATGAATGGGAACATGCATTTTAAAAAATAAATAAATATAATAAATGTTCATGGACATGTTATTTGTGCATCACATATATTATGAACAGAATGTGAGCAAAAAATTAAATAAAAATGAATAAAATTAATTAATTGATTTATTTATTAATGCATATGGAAATGTTATTTGTCATCTACCCATGTGCATGTGTTATGAACAGAATGGGAATGTGCATGTGTAAAAAAAAAAATAATATAATAAAATAAAATAAAATAAATATAAAATAAAATAAAATAAAATAAAATAAAATAAATAAAATAAATAAAATAAAATAAAATAAAATAAAATAAAATAAAATATATGTTCAGACTTTTTTTTGAATGAATGATAGAATATGAATGTGAGTTCTGTCGGATCTGACTGATCCTGCGTCCCAGAAATATGCCCAGAAAGCTGTCTTCACATTTTGAGGACTTTATTTAACAAAACACGAGAATTAGAAACAGAGCGTCTCGTGTAAACAATATTAGCCGCATGTCATTTTCTCTTCCAAAAACATCTCTAGAGTCATCCTTGACACATGTGCACTGATTATGAAAGAAATCAGATGTTTAAATGAATGTTTTAATGTAACAGATTATCGGCACCACTTGTTTAATTAGAAAGTTAATTCAGAATAAACTCAATCAGATCATTTGTTTTTTGCTGTTTATTCCAACTGAGACATCGATTGCAGTGTAAAACTAAAACTAAAATTGTTTTAAATCACTTCCAGTGAAATTAAAGAAAATGTTAAACCTAAAAAAAAATGCCTTGCCAACTAACTAAAAAAAAAAGAGTTTAAGTAGGTCTCCTAAAACTAAAACTAAAACTGAAACTCAAATACAATTAATTTCAGCTAGATAGAAATATTAAACAAATATAAAATGACAAAACTGAAAATAAAAGCTAACATGAGTATAAAAAAGCTAAATAGAATTATAAATAATGTAATCAAAATAAAAAAGGCATAAAAGGTTAATAAAACTATAACACCAAAAAAATTGAAAACATATAAAAGCTAAATCAAAATATTAATAAATACTAAAATAATATATAAATAACAATTTAAAAAACACTGTAAGTTTAAGTACCAAAAGTATTCAAATTAATAGAAATATCAAAAATTAAACAAAATAAAGTTGAAAAGTTAAAAAAAAATAGAAACAAATAAAAGCTAACTCAATATTATAATTAAACACTATAATAGCACTATAATAACACTGAAAATTCAGATTTGATCACAGGAATAAATTAAATTTTAACAGATATTCACACAGAAAACAATGTTATTAGGCAGGTGTGTCAGTGCATCAGTGTGACTGGCAGCTTTTTCACCCAATCATTTCTCTGCTTTTTTTCCCGTTGCCTTGGAAACAGTGTCCTAATTACGGCACATTAGCAGGGAGAGCGGCGGAGTTTCCTGCACCCGAGGCACTGCTGAAAACTTCATGGCTCTGGTCACAGAGGTCAAAGTTCACTCAGCTCCACTCTCATTTACGTCCGCGTCTGTACCTCTGTTTCTGACATTGACCCCCTGGCATCTCGCGCCCGCGTCCAGCCACCCCCGGTGCCCGTGTGTGTGTGTGTGTGTGCCTCTCCCAGGCTGGGCAGGGTGTCTATGAGTCCTGACACCACGGTAGGAGCTGACAGAGGAGATTAGCACTGCCCAGAGTTAGCATGCTAGCCTAGCTGCCCACCCCTCGCCACAGAAATCAATGAGAGCGACTCAATAGTTTTGGTGTAGAAGTCATGAGTATTCATTCTTTCTTCTGCCAAAATCTCTCTCCCATTTCAGCTTCCCACTATGAAATGGGTTACCCATGATAGCTAAAGTTTCCACCAAAACAATATAATATATATTATACAGTATGTGTTGTGTATATATATATATATATATATATACTATATCGCTATATATATATATATATATATATCTATATATATCTATAATTTATATATATATATGTTTTATAATAAGCTTTGAGTAGACAAAAAGTATTGCTCATTTCATGAAACAGGAAAAGACGATCAAAATCAACACAAACCTATCTAATAATGATCATAAATGCAATATATATTTTAACTTTACTGCAAAATATGTGTTGTTATTGGTTGATTAAAAACGTAAAATGATTAATAAATGGTTGGTAAATGAAAATTAAATAAAAAAAATACTTTAAATAACTTAAAAATGTGAATAGTTTTCCTTAGCAACTAACTAAAATGAATGTTTGAGTGACAAGTAAAAGAAGTAAAATTACTAAAACTGACACAAATAAATAAATAAATTAAAGCTCAATATTTTGTATTTGATGTTTCGAATTAGATTTTTTCTTTTTTTCTATTTAATTTTAGTTATAAAGTTCCTTTAATTTTTAATAGTTTTATTTATTAGTCACATTTTGTTTAATTTTTTTACTGTTTATATTTAAATATTTTTAATATCATATTTAAATATATTGTTTTTTTAAATGAAATTTAAATACGGTAAAATATATTTCATTACATTTCCCTAAAAACAATATTAATAAAATAATATTATAATATGAAAAATATTTAAATATTAAAAAAAACTAATAAAAATGGCAAAAACACATAACAAACATAATAAAACCAAAATTAAATATATATTTTAAAAAAAAGCTAATTAAAAATAATAAGAAATATTATAATATACTAATATACTATATATATATATATATATATATATATATATAATACACTATATATATATATAACACTAAAATAACACTGATATACAGAGTACAGGATGAGTCGTGTGCTAATATTTCACACAATTAGTGTTATTAGTGTTGTTTAGTGTAAGCAACAGCAATAGTGAAAGTCACTAATAAACACCAAAATGGGAAATCTTTGCTGCATTAAAACTAAACTAAACTAAACTAAACTAAAAGACAGCTTCCCGTTGAATCAGTTGTTATCCGATGGGTGGAGAGCCAATCAAAAACATCACGGTCACGAAACACGCCGTGGGGTAAAGGGTGGTCAGTACCGAGCAAACCTGACAGCTTAATTAGCCACACTGCTAAAGATTTATTGGTTTATCAATCGGCGCCCGCGGCTGAAGCCCTGGGCAGAGAGAGAGTGAACTCTGTGACCTGTGACACACACACAAACACACAAAGACAAAACACAAACCCTCTCTGATCACACTCTACAGCAGTTAACCTGAACCTGGAATCAAGCGCCCTACATAGGCAGCAACTCACTGTGCTGCTCACATGAAGCACATGATTCACTAGTGATTCCAATCGAGTTTAACCAGCATGCAAATCTGGCCAAAACAAGCTGTTCCGGAAGGCTGCATCATGTTGCATCAGGATAGCAACTTTAAATTCAGTTTGGAACAGAGCTAAAGTCTGTCTGATATTGCAACAGTCACACACAAAAATACACACATTTTCTGTTATTTGCACAATATCTGTGCCTCGGAAACACAGAAACTGTCATGCAATTTACCACGATAATCACACTTTAGGCCAAATACTATAGATCTTACCGTAAAGCCATAATGCATGAATAAATATTAAGCTACCAAAGTTGTACCGTATAAAATACTTTAACTATACTTATATATTTTAAAGTATTTTAAGCTTGTTTTGAAATTACCAAGCACATTAAATAAAAGATAAAAATCAATGTCCTGTTTAACGTTAAGCTCTCTCATGTGAATCTTCTTTCTGATGTTCCCTTAAAATGTTCATTTAAAGCAAAAAAGTATTTGAAATACTTGATTTTCATGTATTTTATAATCTTTAAGGTACAGAAAAGTCATTGTGTGAATGACCTATTCATCCCATGCAACTTAATAACTGGTCATATTTAAAATGCAAAAATTTTATATTCAAAATATATAAAAGACTGCATTGTTATTGTTGACTAAAAATAAAAAAAATTAATAAATTATTTTCGGTAAATGGAATAGAATAAAAATATAAATGGAAGATTAATAAATAAATAAAAATTAGGGGAAAAATCATATGCAAATATACATGAATGTTCATTATAATCATATATACATATTAAAAATATTGTAGTTACTATAATGCTATGTTCATTTTAAGGTATTTTAGCTTGTTTTGAAATCACCACACACATTAAATAAAAGGAGAAAGCAACGTCCGGTAAACCAGACACTAAAGCTTAAGCTCTCTCGTGTGTTCATTCAGAGCCACAGTTTCGAGCAAACAAGAGAGAAAAGAAAGCATAAGAAGGATGAGAGGCAGCGGTCGGCCCTCGCTGAGAGAGTGGCCCCCAGTCATCAGCAGCAAGCTGGTGAAATGCTGCCCCCGAGTGCCAGCCGGCCGGTACTAAACCTGAAGGAGCCTCCCCCCGGGTCATTCAGCTTGTTCTTCTGGTTTCCGGAGAGCTGTATGGTGACGCCCGCGGGGCTTTTGCCCGTCTGGATAGCCGCAGGCTTCCCTAAAGTACCTGGGAAAAGACAAGACAGCATTATCATGAACCTACACACCTATTTATATCAAACTTGACTCTGTCTGGAGCTCAACCAGCTCAGCCCAGTCACATTTCACACCAAGACATTATATTCTGCATTAAAATAATGCCTGTTTTAGAAACATTAAGATTTTCTGCATTCAATTTATTAATCTTTTTTTTTTTTTGACAGTTTAATAAATTTGACCACAAAAGTCTCATTACTGTAATGTCTCTGGATAGTTTTTATACCTCACTTTTCTTCTTATACAAATTCTCATTGCTGTAAAACAGTGATTTGTAATGTATTGTATTAAAGTAGCAAAAATCAAAGCCATTCAAACAAATAAATCTATAAATAAAAATAATATAAATTATTACAAATCTCTAAATAAATCTATACATTATAGATTATAAATCTATAAATTATATATTACGAAATTGTGAAAATGTACAAATAAATTATAAATTTATTTGCATTACAATAATGAAAATTAGATTTTTTTTATTTTTTATTTTTTTTTTGCAACACTTTAATAAGAATTTAGTGGGAAATGTGCTTTATTGTCATGAAAATAATGTCACGATGGACACAGCCTTCATTTTCTTTTAAATAAAAATAATAACATTAAATAATAATAATAAATAACAAATACATGTCAACACTTTACTTGAACCCTTTATGTATAATGCATTAAATAGGTATTCATTTCATAATTGAAATCAAGGTTAAAATGCATTATAACATTTGCAGATTCTTTGTTAAATCTGAAATGTGTTTTAATGCATTATACACTAAAGGTGTAACACTTCATCAATTCGTATTATAACTGTACTATAAGGTGCATTACAAGACATAATTAATGCATTATATATAAAAAGCTTCAAGTAAAATGTAACCAAAGAGATTAGTAATAAATAATAATTTCTAATTTTTTCAAAATTGAATTTGGTGAAATATGACCCTAGCATTTTCTTGACATGATGCACCCACAAAAGAGACAGAACAGCAGGACGAGCTGCCATTTTTACTGATTCTCCGCTTCTGTCTTTATGCATCTCGCCGCTTTTTTTTTTATATTTTTCTCTCAGTCTGTCTCTCAGAGCTCTTCTATACACTCCTCAATGTGTCCACACACACACACACACACACACACACACACACACACACACACACACACAGTGACTGCCAGGGTCCATCTGAACGTGATTTTAAGAGGCATGTTCTAAGCCCACAGCTACAGGAGACAGTATTCGTAGAATCTTTCCCGCTGAAAATCCACTTTAAGGGCTAAAATATAACACATCAGACTAAGATGGACAGGAAAAGAAAGACTCACCTGTATGTGTGTTTCAGATGCAAAGCACATGAGTGAATGAATGAATAATTGAATGATTGTTAGATGTGAAGGTCATCTGTGTTGTGTTTGCTCACCTGTTGCTCGCACCGTCTGTGTGATGACCACAGGCATCCGTATCTGACCCCCCAGGACCCACTGCCCTCTTGATACCCTAAAAAACATACACGATTTACAGTTTATATTGATATCTGAACAGTCTTACAGTCTACAGTGAGTTTTTGTGTCTCGAATCAGAATCTGCCGTATCATACTGAATGTGCACATTTCTAAAGCCTCTAGATGATCAGGATGATCAAAACTGCTGCTAAACCTGTCGCACACAATCTACTCCATTCTGTCTCTGATTGATAGTTTAGAGTTTTTTATCCAGTCAGAGCCCTTTTAGTGTAATTGTACAAGCGTCCAGCTTCAGCTGCTGCTTCTGGTGTCAGATCTTGAGTGATTTTGATCAAGTAAAGGTCAGAATAACTGCAGTAATATCTCCAGATGAACACTTACTGGACTAAAGCAGCTCAGCTTTACTTGATTCTCCATCAATCATGTTTTAGAGTCTCAAATCTGATCATCAGGATCTTTTTGAGGAGCGTTTTGTTTCCAGAAGCTTTACTTTTTCACTGTTCCTCAGCGGAGGAATGATCTTCACAAGCCTCCAGAACATCTCACATCTTCTGAGGAGCCTTTATTTCTTCATCTCTCAATCACTGCATTATATGTTTGGAGCATTTACATCTCATCGTATTACTGGAGATAAAGAGCGACGACTGATATTTATAGCATTTTATGTCAGTATGTGCTGCTGTGCTGTTATAAACATCTCATTGATTTACATCACAAGCAGCAGAATTTCATCATATTAAATATCAGCATCTGCAGCAAATTGCATATTTTTGCTCAGTTTGAGTCTTTTCTTTCTATATTCTCACAATATCAGACTATACGAGCCATAAAAGCCTGATGCATCAGTTATGACACTCAACAAAAAACACAAGCAATTTAAAAATATATATTTTGCTTAAAGTTTTAAACTGTTCCCTTTCAAACAATTAGATGTTTCTGACTATTATTTCACAAGTCAGGATTTATAGGGTTAAGAACAGAGTCTATTTGATTTAATGTAGTCTTTCAGATGTCGGTCCTTTATTCACAGAATTTAAAATAATTACACCATGTTGTCATGGAGATGAATTCTGGCGTAAATGTGTAGTTGTGGTCCGAAATGCAAAGGCTGGAGTTTTTCCATCACAATAGAGAGAGAGAGGAAGAAAACAAGGTGGTGACAAAGTGAGGAGAAGGGCAGAAAACGGAACCACACTAACAGAGACCCTCAGAGCCGCCCAGAGCAAATCCCATCCATCCATTCCACTTTCCCTCCGCCTGCATATTTCTCTGACTTGTTTTCTTGTGCCCGGACACACTGTCGCTGCATTACAGCTCAGAGCCTACAAACCTCGGGGAGATACACAAGAGCTCTGAACGGCTGCAGGACACAAACCGAGGTACTGCAGGACGAGACAAACTCAGAGTCAATATTCAGTCCTATGAACACATGGCACACTTCAGGCTGGACGATACAGCTTTAAAAATGTTTTTTTTGAATATATACTAATGGTCAACAGTTTTTTTTTTTTTTTTAATGAAAGAAATTTGTTTTCAGCAATATGCATTAAATTGATAAAGACATTTATAATGTTACGAAACACTTCTATTTCAAATAAATGCTGTTCTTTTGAACTTTCTATTCATCTGTGAATCCTGAAAAATAAAATGCATCACAGTTTCCACAAAAATATTGTGCAGCACGACTGTTTTCAACACTGATGATAATCAGAAAAGCAGCAAATCAGAATATTAGATTGATTTCTGAAGATCATGTGACACTGAAGACTGGAGTAATGATGCTGAAAATATCATTTTTAATGGTAATAATATTTCACCGTTTCTACTGTATATGTTTCATCAAATAAATGCAGCCCTGGTGAGCAGAAGAGACAATCAAAATCATCAAAAAAAAACATTTAATATATCATTTAAACAGCCAAGGACATTGTTTAATGTGAAAATAAAAAACAATTAATTAACAAAATATATATGCATTAATTTTCATTAATATGCATCGATTACAATGCATAGTAATAAAATTGTATATTTATCAATAATCTTTGCATGTAAAATGAATAACAATGGCTTAAGTAAGCTTCTAATACAAAAGAATAAGTATGATATGCAAATATGGCTGGTCATATGTTAATGAGGTCATGGCTGTGATTATGATTTTTGAATGAGACTATTTTGTTTTAATAAAAGTTCTGTTTGTGTGTGGCTGAAGTTTTGAGTTGTAAACATTACAGTCACATAGTATATCAAATGCTTTTATTGATATGAATAAGCACATGTACAGTACATAAATGCAAACGTCTGTTTTGATGTGTGCATTTTTCATCTGGGACGATGCATTTTATTAGAGTGTTCACAATACGTCTCTAACATGTTTTATGATTATACATAAGTGTATCAGATGCCTGTTGGTTTCCAGATGGGTCGCTATTTAATTTAGCAGATATCTAGGATTTATGGTATGGTTATATGTGACCCTGGAGAACAAAAGCAGTCTTAAGTCTCTGGGGTATATTTGTAGCAATAGCCAAAAATACATTGTATGGGTCAGAATTATTGATTTTTCTTTTATGCCAAAAATCATTAGGATATTAAGTAAAGATCATGTTCCATGAAGATATTTAGTACATTTCCTACCATAAACATATTAAAACTTAATTTTTGATTAGTAATATGCATTGCTAAGAACTTCATTTGGACAACTTTAAAGGTGATTTTCTCAGTATTTAGATTTTTTTGCACCCTCAGATTCCAGATTTTCACATAGTTGTATCTCAGACAAATATTGTCTGATCCCAACAAACCATACATCAATGGAGAGTTTCAGATGATGCATAAATCTCAATTTCGAAAAATTGACACTTATGACTGGTTTTGTCGTCCAGGGTCACATATATTGCTTCTGCTGATTATATGAATGAAAAGAGAAAAGTGAAGCATATGTGAGAAAAAAGGGAGCTCAGTGCATACTTGTGGCAGGACAGTGGTGCTGTTGGGTCTGGTGTGGACGCACACTGACACTCGTCTGGACCGGAGTCACACTGGTTTTGTTTTGGGCTGCAGAGGCTGAGCGAGAGACTGCTGGCTGTTCAGAGAGACAGACGCAACGCAGGGAGACTTTTCTACAAACACACACACACACACACAGAGTCAGTCTCAAAGTAAACACTTGCATGAACATTCATAAACAATATATATATATATGTATATATAAAATAAACATTTGATGCACAAAATGTGTCCCCACTTTTGAAATCAAATACATTCACAAGGTCATGAAACCCGTGTGTTTGTGTGTAAACGAGTGTGTATGTATTTAAGGTAAGACACTACAGCCAGAACTACTGTTTTTCATTTTTTCATTCACCCTAACGTTGAGATTTTGGGCTATTTTACTTCTGTAGCATGCGTTCATTTAGACTAGTCGAAAGAAATCAAGTGTGTTTATATTTTATTACACTTTATCCATTTATGTCTGCAGATTTCAATTTTAGTTTATATCTTTTAATGCCATTTTATTAAAATGCACTTACATAAACCAAAATTTGAAGGGTTTTACAGAGGGGTTTGTTTAAATACAATTCACCTGATATACATTTAACATTTTATTCTTACAAACATGGTGATATTTATTTTTATTTTCTGCCTATTGACCGTATTTTCTGAATTATGGAGTAATAAAAAGAGAAATCCAAAATGTTCTGTTCTGGAGATTTATGCAAATAAGAGCAATGCATCATGTGCATATTCAAACATAAAAAATGTAAAAAAAATTATGCTTTAAAAATGTAAAGCTGCTTTTTATTATGTCAATAGACTATGTCTATGAATGAACTGTTTTTTGAAAGCTTTTGCACATTTTTAATCATGAAATATACTTAGCTACCGATATAACATTACAAATCCTCTACTAGTAGAGACCAAAATACCAGAAAACCAACTTTAACTTTAGAATAACCTGCACTGATGAATCATTCACAATAACAGAAGGATCTAACGTGTAATTTCAATTCCATTTGCAGTGTGTGAAGTGTCATTTTTTCCTCGTAGAGGCTGAACAGTCCGACAGAGATCATTAACCTCAGTAATCAAAGACATCTCGCTGAGATCCCAGGCCCCGTGAGGACACCGCGGGCTGACGATGTCTATTTCTGGAGGATTTTGACGTAAGCGAGCTAACACTGCATGACAGCGCGGCCGCATTAGCGTGCCAGTTCGGACCGGGCAGGATGTGACACCGCCTGTTGGCTACTGACCGCGAGGAACGCACATGTTAACACACCTTCAGGAAAGGGACGAGGTACGGCTGCGGAGACGACTTCAGCTCGGACTGCAGCCGGCTGGTGAAACTCCTCCCGGATCGATCTTTGCATCCTGAGAGGAGCGACAGCAGATGTTCAGATGGATATGAAATGTGTACAGTAAAAAACAAAAACAAGCAAACTACAGGAAGAAGAGAGGATTGGTGCAGGATGACAAAACGAAAAAAAAAAACGAATTGACCTTTGAGCTTACATGAGTCAAATTTCATTTTCAAAGCACAGCTCTGCATCTTAGGGACTTATATTAGCTCATTTGATGATGCTGAATTCAGAAATATCAATAAAAACTTGCCATCACATACAGAAAATCACATCACAAAATAAGGATGGAGTTTTTTCATTATATATATATATATATATATATATATATATATATATACTATATATATATATATATATATATATATATATATTAGTGCTGTCAAACAATTCATCGTGTGATTAATCGCTATTTGATTGAAATTTTAAAAATTTATATTTTATTTAAATTTTTAGTTTATTTAGATGTTCACTGGATAAACAGAATAGATGATTGAAATATTAACAATATATATATTAATCACATATATTAAATATATTTATTTATTATATAAATTATATTAATATAAATATAGACGTGTAAATATGTGCAATATTTTCAAAATATATACTGTATGTTTGTGTATTTATATATACATAATAAATATACACATATATTATGCAAACAAAAACGTTTATTTTGGATGCGATTAATCGACAGAACTAATATACAAAGACACACACACACACACAGAGACACACACACACACACACACACACACACACACACACACACACAGATAGACAGATAGACAGATAGATAGACAGATAGATAGATAGATAGATAGATAGATAGATAGATAGAACAATAGATAGATAGATAGATAGATAGATAGATAGCTACGTTTGTGAGTTCTGGGTAATCATATTCAAGAAATTCAGATGATGTCGCACAGGATTATTTCTTAAGATAGAAATGATCTCTTCGTGAGTGGGGATCTCTTAATTAAAAAAAAAAAATTTTTTTTTTTTATTACAAAAAATTTAAATATTTAAATTAATTGGTTAGGAAGTTTTGTAAAACCTGATCAAATATAACCAAAGCAACAGAAAGGTCGCTTTGTGTTTTCAAGTTGCATTTTAAACGATTAGCTGCCTTCTAATTTTATCACACAGTCATACACTGAAACCTTTCATTGCAAATTTGTCCATGGCATCTTGTAAAACAGCTGTTTGTTTATATCATATCCAAATCTAGCTCACTCCAAGACGTAAACATGTTTCCAGATTAGACCGGCATCCTGCCAAAGGTGGATTTTAGGGATTGAATCTTGCACAACAGCAGAAGTGAATGACACACGGTTGAATTGCTTTCTGATGTATTTTTGGTTCTCAGGGAGCGGAGGCAGACCTGGGCGGAGGAGAGGAGGATGAACGCCGAGACGTTCGGTATTCCGCTGCGTTAAATGTCACCTCGGACAGCTGCGGCAACAATCGGTTTGAGTAACCAAAGAATTTCTGCACAAACTGTCAGAAACGTCTCGGGGAAGCTCATCTGCATGCTCGTCGTCCTCATCAGGGTCTCGACCTGACTGCATTTCGTCATCGTAACCGGCTTGAATGAGCAAATGCTCACATTCGATGGCGTCTGGAACTTTGGAGAGGTTGTTCTCTTCACGGATGAATCCCGGTCTTCACTGTACAGCGTGTATGGTGTCGTGTGGGTGAGCGGTTTGCTGATGTCTGATGTTTGCTGGTGGCACATGATTGCGGTGGGGTTATGGTATGGGCAGGCGTATGTTATCAAGTCAAGTCAAGTCAAGTCTGCTTTATTGTCAATTCTTCCACATGTACAGTACATACATACAGAGAATCTAAATTGCGTTACTCTCAGACCCCCAGCGCCTACAGATAACACTAACAGTAGAGCCTAAAAATCTAGATCAAATATAAAATATAAGATAAAACTATACAATAAGGGAATGTAAAAAAGACATAACAGAAAAAAATAAAATAAAAATAAGGTTAAATAAAAGCAGCGCAAGGCACATGGCAGATAGAGTGCAAACCAGTGAACAAACAGTGCAGATAAAAAAGATTTTTAGTGCATAAAAAATAGCTTATTTCAGTCTGATTAAAAGTGACAAAGGGCTCAAGAGCAGTTATTTTATTTAAACTGACTGATGAGGTGGTAGAATGACGTCAGTTCCATGGTGAATGAGGTAGTGTGCAGACCAATGCTGCACAAAGTGACTGGTGCATGTCATCGTATGTTAGAGGGAGGGGGGGTGGAAGGACCTGGAGATGTGGGATCTGGGGAGGGGGGTGGTGCCTAGTTCAGTGGTGCCTGAGGCAGAAGAGGGAAGGAGGGGCAAGTTCGGGAGCGAGTTCAGCTTCCTGACAGCCTGATGGATGAAGCTGTCCTTCAGTCTGCTGGTCCTGGCCTGGACACTCCGCAGTCTCCTCCCTGATGGAGGCAGACTGAAGAAGCTGTGTGACGGGTGAGTGGGATCACCTGCAATGCAGAGGGCTTTGCGAGTGAGACGGGTTCCATAAATGTCCTGGAGGGAGGGGAGAGAGACACCAATGATCTTCTCAGCTGCTCTCACTATGCGTTGCAGAGACTTCCGGCAGGACGCGTTGCAGGCGCCATACCACACAGTGATGCAGCTGGTCAGAATGCTCTCGATGGTGTCTCTGTAGAAGGGTGTACATGATGGGGGGTGGGGCCTCTGGCTCTCCTCAGTTTGCGGAGGAAGTAGAGACGCTGCTGTGATTTCTTGGCCAGTGCTGCAGTGTTTGTCGGTCCAGGAGAGGTCCTCTGTGATGTGCACACCCAGGAACTTGGTGCTGCTCACTCTCTCCACAGTCGCACCGTTGATGGTCAGAGGAACATGCTGAGTGTGCGCTCTCCTGAAGTCAACAACAATCTCCTTCGTCTTCTCCACGTTCAGAGAGAGATTGTTGTCACTGCACCACCCGGCCAGGCGGCTCACCTCGCTCCTGTAGTTTGTCTCATCTCTGTTGCTAATGAGACCCACCACAGTCGTGTCATCCGCAAACTTAATGAAGAGGTTGGAGTTGTGTGACGGTGTGTGCAGTCGTGGGTCAGCAGAGTGAAGAGTGAGGGGGCTCGGCACACATCCTTGGGGGGCCCCAGGTTCAGTGTGATGGTGCTGGATGTGTTGCTGCCAACACGTACTGCCTGAGGTCTTCCAGTCAGAAAGTCCAACAGCCAGTTGCACAGCGAAGTGTTGAGCCCCAGCTCGACCAGTATTGTGAATGAGCTGTTGAGGGATGATTGTGTTTAAATGCTGAACTGAAGTCTATGAACAGCATTCTGACGTATGAGTCTTTATCCTCTAGATGTGTGAGTGCTGAGTGGAGGGTAGTTGAGATGGCATCATCGGTCGACCGGTTGGGACCGATATGCAAACTGGAATGGGTCCAGGGAGGGGGGGGGAGGGCAGACTTGATGTGGTGCATGACTAGCCATTCAAAGCACTTCATGAGGATGGGAGTAAGTGCAACAGGACGGTAGTCATTGAAGCAGGATGGAGATGGCTTCTTCGGGACTGGAATGATGGTGGTAGCTTTGAAGCATGTGGGAACAACAGCCCTGACTAAGTGAGATGTTGAAAATGTCTGTGAAGACATCAGTGAGTTCTGCTGCACAGTCTCTCAGTAACACGCCCAGGAATGTTTGTCAGGACCCGGAGCTTTGCGTGCATTGATCCTGCTGAAGGATCTCCTCACGCTGTCCTTGATTTGCGTGAATTGATCCTGCTGAAGGATCTCCTCACGCGTCTTCTGTGCAGTGGTGCTGTTTTGTGCCTCAAAGCGAGCAAAGAAGGCATTCAGCTCATTCAGCAGGGAGATGGTGCTGTCACAGGTCCACAGTGGGGGCTTGTAGACCGTAATGGTCTGTATCCCCTGCCACAGGCTCAGAGTGTCTCTGCGGTCACTGAATTGATGGGGTATCCTCCTGGAGTACTGTCTCTTAGCCTCTCTGATGCCGCGGGATAGGTTGGCCCTGGCTGTTCTCAGGCCCACCTCATCTCCAGCTCTGAAGGCAGCGTTCCGCGTCTCCAGGAGTCTGTAGACCTCCCCTGTCATCCACGGCTTCTGGTTGGCCCAGACAGTGATGGTTTTTGTGACTGTTACATCCTCAATACACTTGGTGATGTAGGTCAGTGACAGTCTCCGAGTACTCCTGGAGGTCAGTGGTGTTATTGTAAGTGGCAGCCTGCTTAAACATATTCCAGTCAGTTTGTATCAAAGCAGTCTTGAAGAGCGTCAGACGACCCTTCCGGCCACACTTGAATCTGTTTCTGAACTGGTTTGGCGACTTTAACGAGCGGGTCTGTATGCAGGCATTAGCATGACAGTGATGTGGTCTGAGGCACCGAGGTGGGGGAGGGGGAGGGCTTTGTAAGCTCCTCTCTGTGTGGTGTAAACAAAGTCTAAAATGTTATTACCTCTTGTTTGAAAGGTTAATGTGTTGGTGTATTTTTGGAAACACACTCTTTAAGTCAGCATGGTTGAAATCCCCAGCTATGATGAGAAAAGCATCGGGGGTGTGCTGTCTGCTGCTGCCACTGATGTGCTGGTACAGTTAATTTAGTGCATCGTTCCTGTTGCAGTTGTTGTTGTTCGGGGGAATGTAAACCGAAAACGAGCAGTATGGCAGTATATTCCCTCGGCAGATAGAACGGCCGGCACTTAATAATCATAAACTCCACCAGGGGTGAGCAGTGTTTGCAGATCACAACAGCATCGCGGCACCACGCGTCATTGATGTAAACACAAAGCCCGCCACCGCGGGGCCGGCTCTTAATGATAATAGAGTTCTGTCTGCTCGATAGCACGTCAGCTGATCGAGCTGAATGGCGCAGTCCGGAACGCTGTCGCTGAGCCATGTTTCTGTGAATACAAAAACACACAGTCTCTTACAGTCCTTTGAGTTGAACGTAGTAATCGGATGTAGTCCAGTTTATTGTCCAAAGAGCGTACGTTAGCCAGTACGATGGTGGGGATAGATGGATTGTGCGGGTTAGCCGTTAGCCTAGCCCGGATACCTCCTCGCTTACCCCTCTTCTGCTTCCTCTCACGCCGCTTGTGGCGCCTCCGCTGTGGGCGAGATGCAGCAGTGGGGGTCGGTGATGGTGAAGGCCTCCGGAGTAGTCCGAGATCTCGCAGCTGTTCCGCGTGCGCGGAGTTTAACTCTAAAAATGCAGCTCTGACGACATCCAGCAGAAACTCACGACTGTATGCGCACTTAAAGACAGATAGAACGCGATGACGACGTACAAAAACACTGCGACTCACAAGACAAAAAACACGAAAACACCGTTCTGTCGGGACAGAGAGAAGCCGCTGCGTGTGGACGCGCCGCTGCGTGTGGACGCGCCGCCATCTTGATTCATTCGTTATGGACAACGAAACACCGGTGCATTTTATTGATTGCATTTTGAATGCACAGAGAACCGTGACGAGATCCATTCATCCACGACCATCACCTCATGTCACAGCATGATAATGCACGGCCAGTAGTTCATTTATGTAAGTGAGGATAGCAAAATAAAGTAAACTGTGACATATTACACCCAACAGTTCATACAGTGGACTACCAGTAAAACTGATCAAATTATTCTGACACTTTGACCTGACCATGTTTTGCTGAAGTGTTATCTAACATTATCAAGATGAATTCGTTCTGACACAATCTTGTCATATTTTATTACCATTTTCTAAACTATAGCGAATAAACTGTGAGAATATGAGAAATGCTGAAGGTGTCTGAATACAGTTTTGGTTTGACTGTATGTATCAGTTTATTGCACCTATCAAAATAACAAAAGCAAGCAAATGTCTTTCTATTTTTAAATGACATAAAATAATGTGCATGTGTAATTTAACATGTAACTTTTTCTGTCAAGGATTAGGCATTCGTGCATGTGAAAATGGGCTGAGAAGTGAACAAACAGTCGTAATCAGGCTCAGATTCAGACAGGGATCATGTGTTTGTGTGGTGTTTTTTGCTAATTAGAGAGAAAATGCAAGACTTATTGACCACACAAATAGTTATAAAAGCAAAAATGCTATGAAATGGCATCATATTTCGTGAGAAAGTGCGATGTGCTCAAGCAACTATTTTTTGGAATCAGCATCCAGAATTATTAATAAACAAGTACTGGATTTCATTCAGTAAATATGATGCAGGCCGGTGTACAAATGAGGCCCTTCACGAAGACATTTAAAGAAAGAAATGAAAACATTCTACACGCTGTTGATTTTATGAAATCAGATATTTCTGGAGCAGGGGCGCCCACACGTACCAGTAAATCCTGCACCAGCGCTTTCACGTTTCGAGACGTCTCTGGGGAAGGGGAATTATGGGATGCCAACTTGATCAACGTCGCCAAGAAGTTCTTGCACTTCTTCACGTTCTCCTGCATCTCCTGATGAGAGAGAGAGAGATGGTTCATTAGTTTCACGTGGACGCGTGTTGAATTAGACGTGCCTCATGATAACACATCACAGGCCGAGCTGAAGCGCGTGTGTCTTGATTTGGACGGCCGCTCGTGTGAGTAAAAACAGTTTATCTTTTCATGGTTCTGACTCACACAGACGCACACGCTCCGTTGTGCTTTTGTTGTCATAATCAGCGATCGAGCCTCACGGGTAAATCAAGTATTTTAATGAAATCCTCTAAATTCCATTTAATGCTACAAAGCTGTCAATCATCTGAGGTTAAAGAAAGTGTCAATCAAAGGTCGTTTTTTTAGAGCTGATGGCGTGTTACGCTCACACTGACTGATGTCTGCTGAACTCAAATACTATTCATCAATCTCATGCAAACTTTTCCAGGCCACATTTCACCACAAGATCAAAAGGAAATGAAGCCTGTTTTTAGATTTTATGAATTCTGACATTATTTTCATGACAAGTAAACACATTTAGCCACCAATATTCATTACCATAAAGAATCTGGATGTTTTTCTTTTGATTTATTTTTTGTAATTCCCATTATTCTTAATTGATTTAAGGATGATAATTTAATATAAATTACTGTAACACAACAATTCTTTTTTTTTTAAATCCGTATAAATTAAAGACAGAACAACTAACAGTATCATTACGTATAAATAAAGTATAATTAAAATAATCATTATTATTTAATCATTTTTATCACATTATGAATAAGTAATTAAATACTAATGCAGTAAAATAAAGAGAATTTGGGAGGGAAATATAATGAATTGTCATGAAAATTGGGTAACAAAAATGTTCTTAGAAAAAAAAATATATATATATATATATATATATTTTTTTTTTTTTTTTTTTTTTTTTTTTTTTTGAGGGGTTAAATATGACCTGTATGTGTTCTTGACAGGTTTGTGAGAGATTCAACCTGGATATACAAAAGTTTTGGGTCAGTTTGATCTTTTTGAAAAAAAAATTAATACTTTTATTCAGCAATGATGCATTAAAAAGATTAAAAGTGACAGCAAAGACATTTATAATGTCATAAAAGATTTCTATTCAATCCTGAAAGAAAAAATGTGCCATGGTTTCTATAGAAATATGAAGGAGCACAGCTGTTTTCAACATTGATAATAATCAGAGATGTTTCTTGAGCAGCAAATCAGCATATTAGAATGATTTCTGAAGGATCATGTGACGCTGAAGAATGGAGTAATGATGCTGAAAATTCAGCTGCGCATCGCAGAAATAAATTACACTTTATCAGAGATTCACGTAGAAAACAGTTATTTTAAATTGTAATAATATTTTCACAGAATTACTGTGTGTTTGATCACAGAATTAAAAAACCCCCAAACTTTTGAATGCTTAGTGTATGTGAACATGCATGCTTGTGTTTGTGTGCAGATGTGATGCCCAGATGTCTATAGGCTGGTGCAGCCACATGTGTATTAGTTTGTCTATGCGTGAACATGCTGGCAGCTGTGTGTGTATGTGTGTGTGTGTGTGTGTGTGTGTGTGTGTGTGTGTGGTGCGCTTTGGATGGAGCCCTAACCAAGTCCTGACAGTAAACCAGGGGAGCTTGAGGGGTCCAACAGTCACTCACTTGACGGCTGAGAAAAAAGAATAGATAAAGAGAGAGAGAAACTTGCAGGCTTTGATACGGGAGGGCACACAGACCTGGGAGACAAGCGGAGCTCCAGGGGCCGGGGCGGCTGCACTCTGCGGGGCCAGTGGCATCTGAGTGAGGGGCCCCTGGGGGCCCAAGGCTGGCTGGACCTGCTGGGGAGCTGTCACTGCCACGGCGGCTGCCACGGGGGCCTTCTAGAGGAGGAAAGAGAGCAGAGACACGAGATAAAACACAAGCTGACGTCTGCCTGCCAGCAAGGCCACAGAGAACAGGAGAGACGGAACGTGCACAGCGCACCCTGTCAACATCGTGTGTCCCGAGAGAGCAGGGGACGACAGGAGCCAAGAGAGAGAGAGAGAGAGAGAGAGAGAGAGAGAGAGAGAGAGAGAGAGAGAGGGAGAGACAGAGACAGGGCCCTGTAAAGAGAGAGAGAGAGAGACAGAGAGAGAGAGAGACAGAGAGAGAGAGAGAGAGAGAGAGAGAGAGAGAGAGAGAGAGACGAGAGGAGACAGAGAGAGACAGAGACAGAGAGAGAGAGAGAGAGAGAGATGGAGGAGAGGAACTCAGAGCACGTGATCGCTGCACCTGACGACTCTCAGTTCGCTCTCGATCTCTTACAGCCATGTTGAGTTTTTCCTGTCTGTTCTTTGTCTATAAATCTAATAAAACACAACTTCATAGATAAGCACAGGAGTACAGGAGTAGATTAAAAACACATACGATTGATTTGGATCAGATTAAAAGCAGATATTTCTGGTTTGGATGTTGATCAGTTCATACACTTCATGCTGTAATAACAGCGTTGCTCATTTTCAAAATTTTATATACAGAAAGTAGCAGTGGCAATATATTTAAATAATAAAATAAAATAATTATAAATAAAGTAATTAAAATTACATGATTCCAAATGTTTCAAAAGCTGAATGTTCTTCAGAGTTTGCTCTTTTTATTACTAATTAATTTACTTTTTGTTCCTTTGTGATAGTTTGTTTTGTCATGTTTTTTTATATATATAATTTTATATATTTTATATATAATATTTATAGTTTTTTTATATAGTTTTTTTAATATATAATATTGCAGAGCCTGACATAACTAGAAACAAATTATATTCATTCTAAACATTTACATTACTTCTTACCATTTTATTAATTTCTATGACTTTTTCAGGTCTAGAAATCGCACCAGTGTAATTTTATTATCATTGATATACTATTATAACTTTTGTTAGTATTTGATTTTTTTTTTCAGTTTGTTTAATTGTTAGTAATTTTGATTTGTTTTGTAATTTTTTATTGGTTTTTTTTGTTTTGTTTTTTAAAATATGTTGAATAGCATTTATTCCTTATACCATACTATATATAATATATACATATTTATCAGTTTTATTTTTATTTACGTTTCAGTAAATTTAGTACTTATATTTATTCAGTTAACATTTTTGAATGAAATGTTTTATAGTTTTAGTTATATAATAATAACCCCGAATCACACTTTAAAAATATCTTAAATATTAGATTTAAATAAACGCTGATTTGTTGAGGGAACCATCTTTATTTACTTTTTTTTTTAGCTTTTTTTAAAGCATGTTTTGTCATATTTTAGTCGTAAAGTCTTAAAAAGTTTGCTGAGGATAATTGCTCCCCTAGTTTGGGAGAACCACTAACAAAAAATGACAATTTTATTCATTTAAAGCATGGCCTCTTATATCTTATTGTTTGAATTGTTTAATTAAATCTGCTGTAATGCACAGCGTTAAATTCACTCTGAAACTCTGTGGTCAGATACAGCTGGCATCGTAATGCTGACATGAACATAAAAACAAGTGATGCTGCGGATGAGCGGCAAAAACAGAGAGAAAGAGAGACAGAGACGGGACAGGGCAATGCTCACAGCGGGGCCGGCTGCGGTGCTGGTCTGGGCCGCGGCGCCTCGGTGAACTCGATCTGGACCGGCTCTTCGTTTGCGCCGCAGCCGCCTCGGGAACGAATCGCCTGAGTGCTACAGGAGACTGCAGGGAGGAGAGGAGCCAGAGAAAGAGAGAAGACAGAAAGGAGGGAGGAAAGAGCAGCATCGGGTTTATAAGATGCCAGTCAGAACTGCTTTTGAAAGAGTTTCGCTCAACTCATTTCTTCAGTGTGGTGTGTGTTCACTGTTCAAGGCTGCTGTGCAATTAAAGGAGCATTTTGAGTTCAATATTATAACGTGGATAGTTCCAGTCCTTGATTCTGATTGGCTGAGCCGCATTCGAAGCTGTTATAAATTACTCTACAAAGTAACACACACACCTTTGTTTACTAACTTTTGTGTGTTGCTCGGAAACCACTTTGTTGCAACCGCAACTGTTTTCTGAGGAACTACATTGTCTTGGTGGAAGAATATTGTTTTTATTATATCATTAGACTTTATTTTGCTCTGTTTTTATTTTGTGTAAACCTTTATATAAAAAACGTATATGGAATAACCGGTTTATAAAAGCAATGAAAGCCTTGTGAAGCCGTTTGGTTTACAGTGAATTTGATTAACAGCTATAACTCCGCTTCATGTCGTACCTAACAACGCCCCTCAGCTGTTATATATTCACTGTAAAACCACCGCTTCACAAGGCTTATTGCTTTACTCTATGTTAGGATTAATCAAGTGCATTTATGCCATAATGTTGATTATCACAAAAAAAAAATCCCATTTCATTTTATACGGAATTCAAATTCTATTGGCCCCATCACACAGGAAGCTGAACTGGAAACGTATTTTACAAAAAAGCAAACAAGTGATCCCCCCCCCCCAAAAAAAAACAGCATTCTGGGAAATAAAGTGTTTCTCCCACCCTGGTCCAAAATCTTTCGATCTGCCTGTAAAGGCCTACAAAACCTTCAAAATGTTATTAAACTTTCTTGACAAAATGGCTTTCCTTTTCTTGTTAAAAACTGCACTTATTAGTGTTGCATGGTTTTCTTTGGATTCAGTTAATTTTTAATTTCTGTTTCCTGTTTTTGGGAAAAGACATGTTGTATACCTTATTTTACAATTAATATATATACAAAAAAAACTTTAAGATATATTTCAAGGATTCAAAATAAAAATATGTACAAATAATTCAAAACAAATTACTGTTTAAAAATAAAGTTAAACCTCGCTTTTTATTTTTACTTACATATTAAATATATTAAATTAGATTTGGATAAAATTATTTCTTACTTCTAAAATATTCAAAATATGCTAAATAACTCTTATATATATATATATAAAAAAAAAAAAAAAAATATATCTATTATATATATATATATATATATATATATATATATATATATTATAATTCTTATTTCTTTTGATTTGAAGGCAAATTTATGTCCTTTGGGAGTGCTGCAGATATAAAATTTGAAATTTGGCAAAATAATATAAAATGATTTCTTATTTCATAAACTTATTTCTTACATACAAAATAATTCTTCCTTTTATTTTGCCTATATATAAATTATATAAATTTCTTTATAAAATCATTCTTCTATCTAAAAAAAATTTAAAAACTATGCTGAAAAAAATCTTAAAAAGTATAAAATATGCAAAAATTCTTAGTTTCCTTATATAAAATTCTAAAATTATTAAAAAAAATTATCTACAATTTCTAAAATAGCCAAATTGTTTTTTAAAATATATAAAACTATTCTTATTTTGATATAAATTATTTTTTTCTTATTTCTAAAATATTTAAAATAAATCTTAAATGTATAAATAATTCTTATTTCTTACATAAACATTTTCTTATTTCTAAAAAAAATTCAAATATGCATAATAATTCTTAAATATATACAATATAGTTTTATTTTGCCTATATACAAATTATATAAAGCTCTTCATAAAACATTTCTTATATCTAAAATTTTTAAATATGCTGAAAAAAATCTATGTATAAATATATTAAAAGTTCTTATTTCCTTATATAAAATTCTAAATTATTAAAAAACATGCACAATAATTCTTAAATATATAATTTAAAAATTTCTTAAGTAAATAATTCCACACTTCTAAAATATTCAAATATGCAAAATAACTGTTTATATGCAATTATATGGAATATATATTAATTCTTTATTTCTTGTGATTTGAAGGTGAATTATGATGACCGAGTGTTCCTGACATCCTGAGATCATTGTGTCTAGAGGGAGAAACACGGGTGAAAATCCCTCCGCTGAGGGCCAACGCTGTTATGTGAGGAGCCCTGGACGCCCGAGACGAGGCACTGAGCCACAGTTTAACAGCTCCACTGCCAACGCGCGCTCTCTCCTCACAGATGCTCGTCTCTGGGCCCCTACTGAGAGAGCGGCGCCCGAGGGCCCCTGAGACGCGGAAGAGCTCGGGGCCGCACACATGCACACACACACTGACGGCGACGCCATCAGAACGAGTCTCTCGCTCCGCGCTGAAGTTACAGCGATCAGGCAGTTGGAGGATAAATGATTAATCGTGTTCGGAGGGAAAGAGGAACGTCTTCCGCCGCAGAGAACCAGAGAATGACTGACAGCAGGATGAAGGGAGACGCCTGGGAATATAAACCTTCACCTCACAGACGCAACACTGACTGTCCTTAACAGAGTTTATCAGGGAAACTTTATACACTTAAACTTTAAAGTTCACACCACAATGTATAGTTACTGTATTGTGAATTACTGCAAAATTACTAGAATTAGTCATGCACCATAACCATTACAACTGACTGAAAGGATTTTTACTGTATATTTACTGTCTAATTATGATATTTTACACTGTATAAATTTTACATTTTATGTCTAGAGGCACAAAATCAAAAATAAGCCTATAGCATGATCATTTTATTAATGGTTGCACAAAAAAGCCTCTTCTTTTTTTTCTGCATTAGCTTGTTTCTTAATCAAGCTTTTCTGCCATTGTGTATTGGCTCTATGATGCATTATGCATTATGACTGCGTCTGCTAATGCATTGAATGCAATAACATTGTTAAAAACATCCTAATTTGCTACACATCAGAATATGAAATGGTTTGTTATTTGCAGTGTTGTATAAACGTTTGAATGGCCGGATTCATTATTAACATCAGTGTAAATTTTGAAACCATTGAGCCACTACTAAAAGCGAGCCTCTGGCGCCATCTGCTGGACAAGAGCGAACATTACACTCTCACACACTAGAGCTACATTACATTACACAAACTACTCTGATCTTATTATCATGCGAAATAAATATACACATTGCTCGTTATTAAGTTGTTTGCATAATTTGAAAAAGAAAAATACTATAACAAACAACAAATATGATGGCTGCTGCCTTCTTGTGGCCAAATGCTGTAAATTCTAATCCTCAAATAAATTAATACATACATACATATTAGATTCTGTTGAGGGATATTAATATGTGAATAGAAAAACAGCAAAAGACCAGCTAACAGAATGTTTTTTATGTACTTATTCATGTTTGATATAACTTTGACGGAGCAATGCATTTGAAAACAAACTGTTTTTAAAGAGATAAGGTAGTGTTTAACATACAGAACACTGAAGAAAGAGAGCTGTTTTTCCTTGTAAATTCTGCTAGCATGAGAAGAAATGAATGAATTTGATCTGGGGATGCACCACTAGATGTCAGCAGTGACTCTCATGAACATCATGCATTCCAAACTATGACTGAAAAATAGTTCAGAAGATTTAATAGTGTAGAGATGGTCAATGTGAAACTAATAATAAAAAAAATAATGTTTTTTAAAACAAAACATGCACAAGAAAATAGTGAAAAGTTACTGACCTGTTAATATCTCTTTTATATTGATAAATGAGGTTTCAGAAAAAAAAAGTTTTTTCTAATGCATGTTTGCTGTGGTTATGAGGTTAAGATCTTTTTTTTATTATTATTATTATTGCATCTGAATTTCCAGGTATTACACAGTTTTAACCTAAACTAATTAACTAATGTGATGCATGTTTGTCAGTGTTACATAAATGAAACTCAAAAAACATCATGGCATAGTTTACTATTAACTATTTGAATCTTTCTGATTTTAATATTTTGAAAATTGTTTTTTTGTTTTTTTTCAAATTTGCATAAATACTGGTTCATTGAGAAAACAACTTTTATTCAGTTTAAAGGCATAAATATAGCTAGCTGTTAAATATGGGCAAGCAATATTCAATTAGATAAAATATATGAGATCGAAAAATATGCCATTTATTACAAACAAAAATACACTGGTTATTGAGTATTTAAAACCATTTTGTTTCTTACCCATTTCATTTACCGTATGACAGACAAAATATGCATCGATTTATTAGTTTATGTTAACACCTGTGTCATCCAAATGGATGGAAATTTTGATCGTATTTTGATCAATGTTTGTGTCTCATGGAATCTGTTTTACAAGTCAAATGTTTCACAGAAGTGCTTTCTGCTGCATTGAATCAAATCACAATACGTTCTAGTGTGAGTAACCTTTAATTTGGCGCAGAAGTTCCTTTCATCTGTGAACAGGTTATTATTAACATATCAAATCACTGCCGTTTCATTCTTTACTGGGACTATGAATAAGCGTCACATCTGGAGTGGGTTTATTGATCACAATATGAATATCATCACTGCGTTTCCACTGCTGTGTGTCTTTTTCTATTTCACAGAATTCAACTTTTTGACAGCAGTAATGTGAAAAGTTACCGTCTCACTGTGTTTACTGTGCAGATATGATTTGATTAACGTGTGAATTCATTTTTAATTTGTAGAGTGTGTTCAATATCTCTCAGAAGATATTTTTTTTGTTATATCAGTGACACAGAAACAATCTTGCAATATTGCCTTTGCAAAAACAACAAAAACTATAAAAGGTTTGTGAAATGCATCTGGTATGAATTCAAAAAAGCTTGATGTCATTTGAGTTTTTACAGCGGGAGGGTTTGGGGAAAAAGTTTCAGAAATGTCATCTGTGTGTCAGATTTATTGTGACTCCAGAGCATTACAGGCTGTACCTGTGGGGTCGTGACCCTGAATGTGGCCACGCTGGTGGGCGTGGAGGGCCGGGGTGAGACGCTGTTCTGGGCCTGAGCTTGAGCCAGAGCCTGCTGAGGAACCATCACCAGCTGACCATCATCCGTCCGGACCAGCACCATACCTGAAAACACACTACGAGTTCTTCACCTCTGACCTCGGAAAAAACTAAAATCCCTCATCCGATGCATGAAAAAAACACACAATCAACAAAGCAAAAAAACTGTGAATACATTCAAATTCTAAGTAATCATTTGGTTTTGTTTTATCTTTGCATGTGTCTGTCTGATGTCTTTATGTGCAGCATTCGCCCTTAAAAACAATAAATTAAAAAATAGCATTTGGGTAAATGACTTGAATAATTTTAATAAGTTGTGAACGTTGTATTGTGACATTGCTAATATTTTAAACAATCTTTCAATACAAATAGATAGGAAAGCATTTCAAGAAGCATCCCATCCGTGCATGAAACATAAAAAGTTACAGTCAGTCAGCAGCTGACAGCTTTGCATTTTTTCTGAAACCAAAATTTTGACATTTTTAATTCAGATTTTAATTCATATTATTCTTTGCATGTGTTGTCTGAGGTCTTATCTGCATGGATTTCACCTGAAATGATACATAAAAAATAGCATTGGAGGTAGATGACAAGTGGGATAGTCGTTGGCTGGACTTTGCAACCTGAAGGTTGCGGGTTCGAGTCCCTCAGGTCTGGCAGTGTATTGTCGATGGGCGGAGTGAATAACCATGAAGAACCGGTAATACCATGACTGAAGAGAGGGCACCAAAACCCCCACAACTGCGTCCCAGGGTGTTCACGGTGTGTGTGTGTGTGTGTGTGTGTGTGTGTGTGTGTGTTCACAGTGTGTGTGTGCACTTGCCTGGCAGAGCACTAATTCTGAGTATGGGTCACCATACTTTGGCCATACTTCTCACTTTAACGTTTCAAATACTTTTAATAAGATTGTGTTTTGATGACCTTGCTAAACATCTTTATCATATAAACCTCATTTTGTTCCGTCTTCTGTTAAATATTATGCATGCAGATTTAACATTATTTGCAAAGACTAAATGCAATACTGTAATGTCATTTTTATCACACCCAGTGGGACCAATATAAAAATAAACTACTCACTCTCAAGCTGTTTGTTTGGAGAAAAATTGAACATGAGACAAAAGAAATGCGTGACCTGGATCCTGAAATATACACTTTAAATACAGATACTGATTATTTTACATTTAAAAATGATTTAGGTAAAGTTCAGATTTTCACTGGGTTGTTTCATCAACTAGTGCTTGAACACACTCAGAGAGTGAAAAGGCAACAGGTGAATCTGTCTAAGGCTCCATATTGGTAGCTGTGATGAATCATGTCCTTGATAATTAAAATATGATTTCTCTTTGCTAGACTGAAACAGTCTGTGAACAGTGTGAAAGTCACCTCGTAAGATATCAAGTCACTTTTTGATCTATGTTCTGCTCATTGCAGACTCCCAAAATGACTCAGTTTTGTTGGTCATCACCATCTAACACTCCATCAGTTCAGATTCCAAATGCACCAATGTAAAGGTCATAGATATCATTTTAAACTCCAGATGTGTTTTAGCCCAGATCATCTTCTATACGTTTTTTTCACCAGTCAGCAGCTTTAGTGAAAACCACCTCGATGTCGATGAAACAAATGTCACTGATGTTGTCAATTTAAGGTCTCTTCAGATCAGTGTTTCTGGGTTTTCTGAAGCACGCGAACATCAATGCTGCAGCTCCAGAAAGTATTTTGATCAACTCACAAATGCAAATTTTACATCAGCATCATCTGGTGTGAAGTTTGTTACAAATAACTGGAAATGTATACATAATTCATAGAGAATAAAGTATCTGGAGACTTGAGTCACACTTTTAAAATCTTTGAGTTGTCACTATAGTATATGCAAAATATTACATAAAGAAATATCAAAGCAAGAATATGTCTGTCTGAAACCACACTTCTCAAGCAAACCATCTGACAAAAAGTTTTTGAAATTAAGTCATTTTCTGAGGATTTCGAGAAAAAAAAAACACTTGATTGTAGATAAAAGACACGCCGTTAATGACATTTGCATATTTATAAGTGTCACTTAAGTGTCCTAATTACTTTTTAGGGCCACCCCCGAATTGTATTTGTGTTTATTTAACTATTACTATTGATAATTGGCAAAAAAAAAAAAAAAAAACAGTTAAAAAAAAAAAACTTAAAGAGGAACAACACTTTTTTGGTCCATAATGGAACCAAAATGTTTAAGCGCTTATGTTAAAACATTTGAAAACTATTACATTTTTAAAAGAATTCATGCGATGTCTTGTGATGTCATGGGAAAAAAAATGATGCCAAATGCGTCTGTTTTAAACGCTTGAATGCTTGAAAGTCTTGTAGACAAATATAAATTGTGTCAGCATATGAATTTCATTTGTGTTTTTTAAAAGATCAATTCAAGCAGATAGTTGTTTAGAAGAGCCATCATCAAGTGCTCATCACAAGTTGAACCAAAAGCATCAGTGTTCCTGATGTGTTAACAGTTGATTGGTGTGTGCAAAGAAGCTCCAGATATTAGAGTGTTTTTCATCTGGGTCATGTCTGTTTTGCTCACTACATACACACCGCAGGACTTCCAGCTGGGTATTTCAGAGTTTGCATCACTTTACTGTCCTTCTAACACGTGGAGAAGAGTCGCAAGTACCTGGTGGGATGGTGAAATCCGGGCGGCAGCTGTATCAAATTTGTATTTGTTAGTCCCCTGTGAGGTTGCTGCTGTCTGTGTTTGTTTTGTTGCTGCGGTGTCCTGACAATCAGCTTGCGGCGTTCTTACGACCCTCTGCTGTTGCAGGCGGCTGCGTCTGCGTCTGCGGCTGCTCGTCTGTGTCACCTGCGGCGGGTCTGATGACTCGGAGCCGCACTGGACAGCGGGTTTGACATGCGCTGCTGTGGCCGCGCGTGGGAGGCGCCGAGGTCGCCGCGGGTTTTCGCGTTGTTCCCTCGGGCGTCGTCCCGCGGTGGATGCTGTGGTTGACCTGCGGCGCCCGCCGCTCCGATACGCGCGCCCTGATTACTGGACCAGCGCGGACACGGATGTGCCGTTTCCATTCTGCGCGATGCTTGCGATGATGTGACGCGGGAGTCGGTGCAGCGCGAATGGTGGGCGTCCCGCGGTCCCAGCGCGATCGCCTGCGGGTTACTGGACACGGTGAAAGTCGCGCTGCCCAGGGCTGGAGGTGCTGGGTGAATGTTGATGCTTAGTGCTAAAGCGCACTCCGTTGCCGTTGAGAACTGTGGGGGATGCTGCGGAGCGCAGCGCGCGCGCGTATTCCCCGGGTGCTTCTTGCGGGTGTCCCTCGGGCTTCTCGCACCTTTGTTGCCGGTTGCAGCAGGGCGTTCGGATGCTGCTGCTACTGCTTAGCCTGCTGCAGGGTATTGTGTGAGATTTAACAGTCTAATTAATTTTGTTTTGGTAAGCTAGTGCCTGGCCGCTGCCATCGTATTCGATGATGAGGATGCTGCCAGTGCGACTTCAGGAGGTGCTCTCCGTCGCCAGGGCGTTGGAGGTCGTAAATAACACGTAGCTGGCGTCCTCTTCGTGTCGGAATTACCGGGATAAAAATTACAGTGCAACAGCAGGCTTCCAACTGCCAGCGTTCTGTGGCTGTCTGCTGTGCCTTGTTTGTTGTATGTGTTGTGCTGGAGAGTCTACCAGGCGCAAGGCAGCTGACGGCTGTTCCCTCCTGCCTGATGCTGCTATGTCGCGCATATGCCCGAAAGCGCGCGCTTTTCCGGGATGCGCGGTCGGGCAGGCCTCGCTATGGTCACCAACAGATGAAGAACTCCACAGCGAGCCCACAAGATCGCTCTGACAGGGTCTTTCTCGATCCCACACTCGGAGAGAAGGAGGGGCCCATGTCTTCCTATATGGTCGGAGGTGCCCGCCCATGTTCGTCTTTGTGTGGATGGTCCTGTCTGGTGGGGCTTGCTTCACTGTCGCAGAGTGCGGCAGTCGTGGTACTTATGGCATATGATGGGAATGGATGTGGACGTCATGATGTAGCCAAAACCTAAACAGATTATCCGCCCTGTTAAAACTCAAACATACTACACGAGTTGGAGGTGAACAGACGATAGACACGACAGACAGCACGACAGACAGACGGACCAGGACAGACAGCTAGATATATAGATAGATAGATGATACAGATAGCTAGATAGCTAGATAGATAGATAGGACCCATACAATGTACCAGATAGCATTGAATTCTTCAATACATAAAGCAAAATAAATATTAATTTTGTCTCTCTTATTAATCAAAAGGTCCCACCCTAAGATAAATATGTTATAAGAGCTTTAAAACATATCCCGTTTTAAAATGTTTTAAGAACCGTTTTTTATTACAGCTTTTTTTGCGAACTGTTAGGTACACCATTCCATTTTTAGAAATTTTGCAAACATTAGGGGTACTGTTACTTTTGAATGTTCACTAGAAACGTTTCTGAAACAAGTAAAATAAAAAACCAACAATGGACAACGGTCAAACTAAAATGATTTCAGAAAACAATGAATAGATTAAGGTTTTCGTGAGGCTGATAATGTTTTGAAATAACGTTATTAAAGACCCAGAATTACTTTAAACGAACATTCCGTTAGACGTCACGTGGCGATGGAATGTTTGGTTTGTATAACGTTCCTGAGACCGCATCGAGAGAGAAAGAAGAATCAGAACGTCAGGTAGTAGAACTCCGTTGGATAAACCCCCGCTGCCAGCAATGTCCAGCGGTCACGCATATCTACAGAAAGTCAGTTATTGGGGGATGGGGTTTTCTGACATCAAGTTTCTGATATACAAAATTCATGTAAATTCAATAACTTGGAATGACTACAATAAAGATTTAACACCCGTGTTATGGGTAGTTATGTCTCTTTCAGATGTACAGTTTCTGTTTATGATTAAATAATCCTTCACGGTCTGTCGCTGTTAGCAGGTGTAATTGTGCATCACCAAATTCCTCAGTCTCTCAGCTCATTGGCTATATACTTAAGATCATTATAGATTACAGTTATCACTAGGCTTTAATAATAAAATACTATTTCAGATTGAGCGGGATTTTCAGGGATAGCATTGTGTTTTGACTTTTATTATATAATAAAAATGTACAGTTGCATGACGTGAATGGGAGAAGTAAATGACTCCTTTTTCCGTCATAACTTTTTTAAGTAAAACCTTCTAATTATTTACTTCCCACATCGTGTTTAATCTTCATTTCGCCAGTCTTACGTAATTCCCAAAGTAACGCGTTGAGTCCTACTGAACTCGTGACTGCGGCTATGACTTGAGGGAGCGTCGGGCGGCGGCGTGAGTTTTCACTCCGCATGCTCCTCGGCTCAGTGCGGGAGGCACCTTAATTCGGCCAGGTCGTTGGTTGTAAAACCACAGGCATGAAAGAAAACGACACCGAATACGACAAAAGCAGCCTTCAGTCCGCGCGATCAAACCGATGTCTCGTGCAAGGAAGGATTCAGAGGAGCGCTAGGAGTGAACTCAAGCGGAAGGAGGAGACGTCAGGGACGCCTTACATCTGGCAGCAAGGATCATTCTGATCTCAAAGGCCATGGACCGATATGAGGGAAGAAGGTTTTTGTTTTAATACATCCATCGACCAATCGAGAACAGCACGTGTAGCTCTGCTAGTGGGTACGTACAATAAACACGACGTATATACTCAAAAAATTCACTAAATACTAATATATATAACGTTACACCTACAGAGGACAAAAACATAAGAGAGTGCTGTTATAGTCCCCTGTCTGAATGTACACATTCACACCACACACACACATAGATACTGGCGACGTTGCTTTAAATACCACAGTTAACTGTTAGCTCTGGCCTAAATGGAGTGCCGATCCACAGAATTGGAGATTCCATACATACTTGCCCACAGGATCCCTTGTAGAGCATTAACTAAAGAATCGTGTCCCCCTTCTAGTTTTCATTTATAGTGCAGTCCGCTTTTTGCCCTGTGACTCGGACCGTCCCACGGACAGGGACCGATTCCTCCTCGAAGAAGAATTTTCTTTGGGGTACATCTATTCAGAGAGAAGTCAGTGACATCAGCAGACCTGACGGTTGGGCGAGCCCCCCAAACCCACCTGCCAACCTTCCTCCTCAGATTTCCGCCATCGTTGCCTGTGGAGCTTACAACTGCAGGTTCAGTGTGTGTGGTGTAGACAGGAGCAGACAGGTACCCGAAGTGAATATTGACCCTGTGTCGTTCTTGTGTTTGTGTGCAGTCCTCTCTGGCTTCCCAGCTAGGTAAGGGTCCCAGCGGCTCCTTCCTTCAGTTCGTACGCCCCCTTGAGGTTCAGTCGGGGCCCCGTCCGTACAGTCACAGTTCAGCACGCAGATCCGATGGTACCCTCCGCCGTATCGGCCGACAAAGCGAGGCGCGGTCACGGCTGGTGCGTGCACACTTCACTCTTACAGCTTTCCAGCAGTGGAAATGGTGTTATAGAAGAGAGTACACAAACAAAACATTTACTTGATTTTATGCCAGATATCACACTGAAATCTCAAATCGTCAAAGGCAAATGTTCGAGACATTTTTTATCAGCAAAAAAAAGGTGGGTATTCTAAATGTTGATTTGATTTATGCAATTAAGTGCATATTTACAAACATAACAATTTCAGGAAAGCGTAGTACAAAACAACTGACTTGATGTACTGTAGTTAATCAAACGGGGAATTATGGTTATATCTGTCTAGTTTGTCTTCATTTTCTATTAGTTTTAAATTGTTTTTATTTTTACTCTCTTCAGCCGGTGGGGTGTCTTGCCGTGTCTTTAAATTGTAAAACAATTATGACATGCATAAGAAACAGTGCAAGTTAAGATGCATAGCTGGCCTTTTTTTTAGATTAAATATATAAACTTATGACTGGCGGCATTGACAATATATTCACCACAGTGTCCTATTTGCATATTAGTAAATAAACCATTTTTATTTTTAATAAATGTCTTTATATTGCACACTTATAATATGTGCCAAGAACCAGAGAAACAACCATGATGTCGACCCGCCTGCCTAAAAAACTTCTTTACAGTGTTTACAAGGTTTACGAGCAAACTGTTGCCATCAGCTCATTATTCAGACGAGATTTTGCTCTTTTAGAGTTTTTGCAAGTCTAGACAGTAACACTTAGCTGGAGAGGATGCCATAATTTATTATTATTATTTTTTAACTTTTAAGGAATGTTGACAAAAGGCAAATTTTCTGAGTGAGCATTGGTTAAGCAAGTGGCTCTTACAGAAGGGTTGACTGCATGAGTGTTTGGCTCTTATGTAAGCTTCATATGAGGGGTTTATCTCCGAGGTGTGTGATGTGTTAAGCCCACACTTAAAGTTGTGCACTTCCTCTGCAATCACAAGAATACAGCTCAGGTCCTGCGCTGTTCGGTTTAGCGATTGGGCGAGCACCTACTGCCCCTCTGTACCCAGAGCTCTGCTCTTCCCCCGCACTCCTCGCTCGCTGAGTGCTACCAAAACCGAACGTTAAAGGTAACCGGAGAACCGATGCTATCGTGTGAAGAATGGCTTTATGTGTTTGTCTTTTGGTCGTAATTCAGCATTGTGTCTTTCTTTGCCGTGTTTTTAGGACTCAAGTGTCATTCCTTTAAATTAAATGATTACATAGTAATCATACCACACTTGTACACAATCCAGTCGATTCATCAGATGTGAATTGGCAAATTCCCACATCCCTGTGATTGCACATTACAGAAGTTACAAATGCATTGATAAATTATGCTCATTTCGTGTTGTCTTAAGGAATAGTTCACGGACAAAATGAACATTTGCTGAACCAAAGTACTCCAAGATGTATGATGAGTTTGTTTCTTCATCAGATTTGAAGGAATGTAGCATTGCATCAGTGTCTCATCAATGGATGCTCTGCAGTGAATGGGTGCCGTCAGAATGAGAGTCTCCAAACAGCTGATATACCAAACATCAAGTAATCCATACCCACTCCAGTCCATCAGTTAACATCCGGAGAAGTGTGAAAAGCTGAAGTTAAAGACACTTTTTACCTTTAAAACCGTTCCTTCCAGCTCTAAATATAGGAGTCTTCTATCCATAATACTGCTTTCTCCTCTGAACCAGGAGAGAAATCTTGCACAAATCTTAAAGATTAAAGTGTTCAGCGTATTTGATGTGCACTTTGTGTCAAGGAATCCACTCCCAACAGTCATTTATTTAATATTTTCTGTGACATCGTTGTCATAAACGTGTTGCTATGGGTTGCGTCTTGCTTTGGATTGAATGGCATTTCTGTCTTTCGTGAACTTCATGCTTTCTAAACCTTATCTCAACTTTGTTTTTTTTCTTTTCGTTGGAATTAATCTGCTTATTATACACATAAAATACAAGTTTATATTATTAATTGTTACCCCACAGTCCCCAATGTCTGCAAAGTGCTTGCAATATATATAAAGAGATAGTGTGAATCTTATTATTGGAAGAGTATATAAAGCAGAGAGAGAGAGTAATTGTTAAATTGGATAATAGTGATGATACATGCCCCCCCCCCCTTTTTGCTTTTTTTTTCCATTTTGCCCCTGAGAAAGTCTCTGCACATCCCTGTATACATGGGATTGATATGAATAACTTTAATGTGCTTCAAATGTGCACCAAGCACTCAGGAGGAGAATACAAGTATCGGATCAGGACTCTGTATCGGCAGATACTCAATATTTAATGATCGGATCGGATCGGGACAGTATGGACTCGTACTTTGACCTTGATGGATTTGTTTCTTACAACCTGCAGAGGATCCATTGGTGAGCAAGTGATGTAATGGTAAATTTAACACAAATCTTTTCCCATGAAGAAACAAACTTCGTCTACATCAGAGTAAATTTTCTGCATAATTTTCTTTAGTGGACGTAAACTCTTCCTTCACGTTTATCACGTTAAATGATACAGAGCTGCACTGACATTTTCCATCCTCTAACTCTTGTCCACATTGTCGTGTTGTTTTTGTGAGTCTGAATTGTGTCCTCTCGTTCAGGTCGTTCAAGCCCATCTCTGGGAGCCTTCGAGGAAGACACCGACCCTGGAGCATGCGGTCCAGACGGCCCCAGTCGCCCCTGCTGCGGCTTGCAACCAGTACGGTGTGTCAGAGGAGCCCTGGAACGACCCGACCCGCTCTCAGCACTCAGAAATCTGCTGAAAACCAGAAACAAAAAAGGTGAGAATCACGGCATTGGAAAATGATAAACATAAGAGTTTAATGTGCATATATAGCTGAAGAAGAGTTTTTCACCTGCAGCCATTAATTGTGATATATGTTGTTTAGCTACATCGTAAGCTGATGTTCAGAGGGTTCCTCGGCCAGAATCCGACTCAAACAGGCCTGATAACAAAGATCCAAATACAAACGGCAATTCTGGTGGTGAGTCCGCTTTAAAACTCCTGTCCTGCGCTTGCATAAACATGATCAGGACCCATAACCTTCATTTGTGATAACGGTTGTTTCTCTCTCCAGGTGGCGCTCCTCCAGTGAGAAAAGGGCGGGGCAGTGGTGGCGGAGGCAGCGGTCAACATGGGCGGGGCAGGTTTAACGGGCGTAGAGATGGACCAATGAAATTTGAGAAAGACTTTGACTTTGAGAGTGCCAATGCACAGTTCAATAAAGAAGAGATCGACCGCGAGTTCCAAAACAAACTCAAGATTAGAAGGTGCTACGTGGGAAAACTGTATTACAATGTTACATCAACACAAACCAAGAAGTGCAGTATTCATTGTTTAGGTTTTGATTTTTAATGTCAGTATTTTAATGTCAATTCTCTGCGCTGCAGATGAGAAGAGTGAGAAATCAGAGAAGCCTAGACTCTGAACGGGGAGGGAGAGAAGAGACGATTCAGGTGTGGGAGACCCAGAACAGTGAAGGCAACGCTGATGAGGAGGATCCACTGGGGACCAACTGTTACTATGACAAATCCAAGTCCTTCTTCGACAACATCTCATGTGACGACTCCAGGTGAGATCTCGGCTCCTGCGAGAACATTTGTAGTATTTTTAGGTAACATGTTGTTCATTAGGGCTGGGTATTGGCACAAGACTCGTGATTCGATACGGATTCGTTTGGAATAAATGTGAATTTTTCTTGAGGAGAAGAACAACTTCCTCATTTGGTAACACAAGTTATATTTAGCAAAGTAAAAAGTTATAGTTAGGTAGCAAATTAGTACATTTGTTAGTCTGTAAAACACCTAATCAATATAATATAGTACCTATAATTAGCAAAACGCTTCTCTCTAGAGATACTGTGTCTCGTTGACTAACGAGCTGTGGACATTTAATGATCATATTATTGATGTCTATCAACAAATAAAGAGTACATTACATTTTGTGACAATTGACAGAATTTGAAAGCTACGACTTTGTTTTGTTTTTTATCCAGAAGTAACAGAGTACATTTTTATTCACACATCAGCTGAAAACAGCATAGACTAACAGATCAAAATCGGGTTATCAATATCTTCAACCCAGCCCTAATGTCCATTAACAGTGTGTTCTCAGGTGTGACAAGTTATGAAACCGTATGCAATATTCAACAATAGGCTATGCTATACAGTAATGCTATAATTGCCACATGACCATTTGCGCACAATGCTCAAGTCACAGAAATAGAATATAGAATATATTATTTTTTTAACAGTCTGATCCAACAATGAGTCATGAAAAAGCATCAGCGTTTAACATCTATCTTGTCTGAGCTGGTTCAAAACAGTGTGTAGATGCTTTTGAGTGATTCAGTAATTCTTCATTTAGTGTAGTAATTTGTTGTGGTGAAGTTAAGAAGTAACTGTGAATGAATCATCTAATCGGCGTACGCTCTTCTAGTCTTTTCTAGAAAGGAGAATCTGGAGGTTCTTTTGGAAGGTGCAGTCTTTTTTATATATATATATAAATGTTTTGACATGCTAATGTGTTTATGAAGCTATTTAAATATTATGCAAAACTATTAAATATTTAAATTAATTGGGTTAGGAAGTTTTGACAAAACCTGATTAATAATATAACCAAAGCAACAGAAAATGTCGCTTTGTGTTTTCAAGTTGCATTTTTAAACGATTACCTGCCTTCTAATTTTATCACACAGTCATACACTGAAACCTTTCATTGCAAATTTGTTCATGGCATCTTATAAAAACAGCTGTTTGTTTAGATCATAATCCAAATCTAGCTCACTCCAAGACGAATGTCACGTAAAACATGTTCCAGATTAGATCCGGCATCTTTGCCAAAGGTGGATTTTAGGGATTGAATCTTGCACAAACAGCAGAAGTGAATGACACACGGTTGAAGTTGCTTTCTGATGTATTTTTGGTTCTCCGGGGAGCGGAGGCAGACCTGGGCGGAGGAGGAGGAGGATGAACGCAGAGAAGTTCGGTATTCCGCTGCGTTACAATCGTGAGGACGCGGTGGTTTCCGCGGCGCAGAGGTGGCGGCAGGGCTTCCGTGGCGGCTCGCGGGCGTGCGGCTGAGCAGCGGGCTCGTTCATGCCCTCCCGCGGGGGTGGAGGCGGATTCAGGGGCGGGTTTTAGAGGAAGAGGATAGAGGAGGAACGCCAGAGTTCTCTGACTTTGAGTACAGGGTTAGCACTTCCTCCCACCGAGCTCTCTTTCCACAGTAATGGACCCTTGTCACAGGGGCTCATGTTTCCTCAGAAGCAGAAGTCAATGATAGCTGTACTCTACTTGTTACTAAAGCTATTTTAAAAATCTTTTTGCGGTAAACACTTTTAGAATAGGGAACACATATTCACTATTTAGCTAAGAGTCTACACCTGTAACAAACTCCTAATTTGCTGCTTATTAATAGTTAGGTAAGATTTATTAAGAGTTAGTAAAGATGAATATGCATGCTAAAAAGCAACTAGTATCTCGTGAGAATCGATCGTTAAAATAAAAAGTGTACCCATTTTTGGTAATTAAAATATATTAGTCAGAAAGCATACACTGGTTTATTGTTAAAGTAACATTTCTCGCTTTTTGTTCAAGTTGAAAAATTACTCAAAATTAAAGCTATTTAAATGCAATGTTTATGTATGTATATAAAGGCTCTTTTAAAATTGCAAAGAACGAAATAAAGATCAAAACCTTATTAAATATATTGATGAATACTATAATAGTATATAAAAAATAATATTTAAAGAACACTGGTTGTTGTGGACTACATCATTATCAGCCAGTAGAGAGATTTGGCATTTTTTTCTCATTTGTCTGCATATTGAAATATTTGGATTTTTTTACCCCCAAAATTAAAATAATTGGAACACCAATGAAGTAAGAGTAAAATTATTAAATCTCTCTAAATTTTAAAATGCCTTTCTAACGTTCGTGCGCTTTTCTTGTGTGTGTGTGTGTGTTGACGTTTGTTTCAGAAGGAGAATAAAGTGTCAGCGTAGTCCAACCTGAAGACCAGAAATCATCCCAACAGCCAAAGAATCTCCGATCGGTCACGTCTAGATATCAACGCTTTGGTTTGCGACTCCTGACTAACGGGGAACTGCCTCTATCTGTTCCCAACACCAGCGCGGGCGACGCTGCCTTCAGCTGGGACACCAGCTATTGAGTTTATTTTCTCCTTTCTTCCTTTTCTAGAAAAAAAAAAAAAAAAAAAAACATTTGCTGTTTGGGAAACGTTTGATCTGCATTCGAGGGGAGGAAATGTGTGTAACAAAATGGCCGTATTAAAGACTTCCGTGGACATGAGGATGATGATGAATCCTATATTACTATCTGGTATTTTTTGCATCAACCTTTAGTTCCTTTTCGTAATAAACAACAGGAAGGGTATCTGCGAATATTCCGTTAGGTGCTACAACCCCGCTGATACATGTGAGCGCCTCCTCAGTCGTTAGATTTAATTACGCCATGTTTGTGTTTTTTTTTTTGGATCTGTTCTCTAATGTCTCTGAAGCATCCAAAACCACGGTCTAGAAATCCACATCTATGATGTTCAGGCTCACAGTCTGGTAAATTATTTATAGTTTGACATGGTTTGTAGTATACTAGTACATTTTCATCACCAGAAAAGCTCTTTTTTGTGGATAGTCTGGTCGAGCGCTCAGCAGGTCACGGAAAACACCCTGGTGTATATGAATTGTATGTATGTTGATGAATTCAGCTTTCGTTTTTTGTCCTGAAGTCCTCTCTCTGCCACCTCTAAACGGGGGGGGGGGAAAAAGTTTGTTCCACCTTGCTGTTCTTCTCCTTATAACATTATTTTGATATTCGAGTGCCATTTATTCTTGCCTTTCGATGTCAGTTAGGTAAATTGAACACTAAGAGGGCTTTTTGATAAAACCCTGAACGATGAGCCCATCACTGTTTTTAAAGATCTTCTGGAAAGATCCTGAAACCCTTAAGAGCCAGATATGGATGTTGAAAATTGTGTCCACGTGCACTTTAAAGACAAACGACGCTGGGATAAATTTGATGTCATTTCATCAAAGCTCACATACCAGAAAGTGACTTGGTTGAATTGTGCAAGGAGGTTTCTCACAATGTACAGTATTGCACGGGTATAGATTTCAAAAGCACTGATGCATCGTGTATCTAGCTCATGTTAAAAACATGCTGACGTCAACATTCGAGGCTCCGAGTCTAAACAGGAGGCGAGTTTTCACCCGATATTAAGTGTCACATAACGATTCAATGAACCCCTCCTATGTGTGAATAGTTTCCTGTGTGATCCACGTGTATGTTGTTAACGTGTGTTTTGCAGGTAACCGCCATCCATTGCTCTGTTACCGAGTGAAGTCTGATCCCGTCTCTTCTCCCTTTGAATGTCACCTTGAAGCACCTAGTTCCTGCACTGTTGGATGGATGCGTTAATTTTTTTGCGGCGTGCTTCATATTTTAAATTTGTTGTTTCAAAGATCCAAAAGACTGAATTACGGATGATATTTGGAGGAGAAGTGCTCTTTATTTTTTCTCCAGCGTTCCACTGTAGTGTCCGATTTCTTAGTTGGTTTTAACTCTACTTGCATTAACTAAGCCACTCCCTTTAAAAGCACTACTAATTGCACAACACGCAGGCGCTAGTGAAACGCAGTCTGACCGATCGCTCAGAACAGGGCATGATGGGAAACCGCTAAGTGAGTGGCAGATTTCGGACTGGAGTGAGATGTGAAAACGAGTCCTCAAGCCTGATGCCCACGCTGAAGTCGAAGCGGACCTTGTATGAGAGGGCCCACCCACCCACCCGCCCATGTGCAGAATGTAGTCGCACTGTATTACAGGGTTAATGTGATTTGCTCTGGAGGAATTTGATTGGCAAGTTTGTTTTGTAGTTTTTCTGAATTGGAGCAGTTGTACATGGTGTGCTCTTAGAGGGCTTCAAACGGGACAAACAGGTTTTTATTCAAGAGAAATAAATAGTTGTTCAGTATCCTCTTTGTGTGTCCTTGTTTTTTATAAATAAACATGCAAACAAGAACAATTAATTAGTAGCATGTGCCACATAATAATTTTTTTTTTTTTTTAAATGGGGTAACACTTTACAATAAGGTCTTATTTCTTAACACAGTTAATCAATGATCTAACATGAACAAATAAAGAGTAATATATTGTGTTCAGCAGTTATTTATATTTATTTTGTTTTACAGAATAATGAAAGAATGGACTAGCATTTTATCTTTCACATAAAACTTCAACTTTTTACTTTGAAAATTAAGAATATTTAATTTATTGGTCATCTTATAACTTTCTCATAATATATATATATAAAAAAAAGTTCACAGTGCATTCAATTTAACACACAACTTTTGACTTTAAAAATGTATTACTAAAGGTTGACAAATAACATTAATGATGCTGGTAGAAGTGTTGTTCATGTTATCCAATGCAGTATAAAGTGTTTTAAATATAATTTATAGGATTTTTGGGGATATTAAAAAAGTGCAGTAAGAAATAGATTCTCTGATTCTGCAAATAAAATGAGAAAAAGTCATTGCAACATGAAAAGCTAAAATTGTTAGGTCGTTCTATACCTCAAAACATGAACGTGTAGGCTAAAATATCACTACAAGTATGTTATAGGCGTTTATATATATATATAGATATATATATATATTATATATATATATATATATATATATAATAATATTATATTTATTATTATTGATTATTATCTTATTATTATTATTAAAGAAAACGAATATGAATGGCACTATATTAAAGTGATTAACAATGAATTTCGTGATAATAGAAATTTCAAAACAGTTGAAGAGAGGCCAGATTAAAAAAAAATATGATGTCAGCTACTTGTTGAAAATATTGAAGGCTATATAATCTTTTTAAATTTTTTACAGCATTTTTTAAAATCATTTTTCTTTTGTAGATATTATTCTAATATAAAATTTAATGTACACATTTTTTATTTTTAATAAATATTACATACAATTAAATCATGTAAATTAACACAATAATAAGTATTTTAGCATTTTAATTCTCTTAGACTATTTAATACAAACAATTTTAATATATAAATTAATATCCTGTTTCAGAGAAACAGACACTGAGGGGTCAGAGTAAGAAGTCTAATGTCTGGCCCTCTAACATTTTAATTCTGTTCTTTTTAATATTTGTAATAGTTTCCGCTAGGTTTCTAAACTGTGGTTTTGCGGTTTGAGAAAACACAGCTCTGTGCCATAAATAAAAGTCTGTTACAGTTGAGTGTGCTTGTTTACATTTACATTAGATTTTTTTTTTTAAGAGGAAAGCGTCAGTGCTGAGTGACCTGCAGGCGTCAGTAAAATGAGGCGCGTCAGGAAAACCTCCGACCAGCAGAAGAAACGCGTCGATCTGACCTGACCTGACGGAGACTGTTTACACGCAATAAAATGCTGGAATTCATCGATTTGTTCCTCGGGGTTCGGGATTTCTGAAGCTGTTTCTCATCTTGCGCTACACAAGTGAGGCGCGTCGGTGGCCGTGAGCTCCGCGTCTAGGGAACATGTCTGTTGTTTTTTGTTCCCAAACGGCAGCGCGGAAAAGAGCAAATTAACCAGGAGACCATTCAAAGAGTGAGTTTTACGTTTCCCTGCTTAATACGGTCACACGGTTCGGTTATTTAAAGAGAGGAATAGCCGCGTTCTATAACTAATCTTCACTCTCACAGCCTCACGTTTCCGGGACGCAACGGACTAGTTATGTTAGTTAGGTCACTGTGTGTGGTGTTTAGTTGTAGATACGCAGATATCGAGCTGGACGGTCCTCTGGAGTAGATTTTAGATCCCCGTCCCGCGTCTTTCTTCGGAGCCCGCTTCGCCCTCAGTTTTCGCCCGGTATTATTAAACCGCTGTCCGTTGAGATTTGAAAAACAAATTCGCGCCAATTGTATCCTCCGCTGCTAGTGTGAACTGGCGAGAGTTCCAGTCGCAGGTCGCACCGGTTTTGTAATACGCGCGAATCGCTATATTTACTGATTTATTTAATTATTTATTTAAGAGTAAAATCACAAACTCAACATTTAATATATATTCTTTATTTTTTTTTTAAAGTGAACACTCAAACTCAATATAAAAAAACGTTGTGCAGGAGATATAATGAGTTCGATTATTGCAAAAATGTATTAAACGTTTAAATCGTGGGAAAAACTGTAAACAGACCAAACAAAGGGGAAACCTCAAGCAGAATGGAAGATAAAATCATAACTTATTATTTATTTAGAGTTTAAGAGGTTTCACAGGACCGTAGGGGCGTTTCAACAATCAAGACTTAAATCTAGGTAGAGTTGAGAATTTTGTTATCGGAATGTAAACAAAATGTTACAAATACAGTTGAATAGGTACTTATTGTTATAGTTCCATAATGTTATATTTAAGTGAGAAGTTTGACTCCCTTAAATGTCACCCCCCATTTTCTTAAAAATAGGCATCTAACGTGAACTAGCCAAAATAAATTTGTTGTCTTTTATGAACACTTTGGACTATAGACGCTCGGTTGTTCTCCTTTTATAAAGAAAATTAGAAGATTTTGTGCAAAAGTGGATTTTTTTCAAAAAATTAAAGTAGCAAAAAGTTCTAGAAGTTTAAATGTACTGTAAATACTGTGTGATATTAATATTTATTTTATTCTTAAATTATATGTTACGTAATAGGTTTACTCTAAAAGTGGTATACTATTAAAGCCGTTGTGTCCCTAAGTTATGTTTCCAAATTTGAAGTTATATGAAAAAATTGAGGTTCCTGTGATGAGTTTATGTAGAGCCGTCATACAACACAGCAGCCAACTGGGAGCCATCAGAACTCCTTGTGAATTTTGTTTAATGAATTTTCCCTAGATGTTCTCTGTCAATTTTACTTCAATACTCAAAATAAACACCAAATATGGAATCCTTGAGGACTCAGGACCTTTCCAATGATATGTTTTGTTGCCAAGCATTATAAAAAGTGTTTGATTCTAAAAGACCGTGAAGGCATTTTTGGTACTATGGACACTTGAACAACCGCGCCACTAAGGGGGAGGAGACCGCCATAAGATTTTAAAGTAATTTTTCACATGGACGCATGTCATGTCCGACTGATTAAAAAATGGTTGCACAGGATAACATCTTGGGCTTCCTAATGATATATAATTTGTAGGATGATTACTAAAAAGATTTTATGATGAAACAAAAGGACAACACCAAAAACAGCGAGCAGCGCAAGCGTCCCACGATGGGGACGGTTTGAACAGTTAAGGGGTTAAATCTATAATTATGACATTTTAAAAACCACGTGCTCATAAACATTCAACCACACGTATGTTACAATATGGCATATTTATTAAAGCAAATAGCATTACAGTAGTACCTCAAGCCGTTAGAACACTTACGGATGTTTATAGTACATATAGAATGTTTAAAGCTAACAGTTGCAGAACACTGCCAGCTGGAGAGGCGTGTTGAAATGTCATGGAAGAACTAAAGCTAATATCTCTGGTGCAAAACAATAAAAAGAAAAATCTTGACCTGCAAATATTAAAAGTGACTGGCCTGTTAACTGACTGATGTTGTGTTTTCCCATCTGCTGGATGAGGAACGATCAAGCTCGGTGGCGATGCATCACATGAGTTATCTGCAGAAAGCCCGACGCCACGGAGTGTGTGCAGTGCGTGAGTTTCAATGCCATCTTGTTCTACTTCAGAATGCCTGTCGCTGCGTTTTATAAAAAGCATGGGCTCCATCATCTCCCCAAATACAACAGATTTGCACCGCAACAATTGTGTCGTTTGGAGAACCATAGCTGACGCCAGCACCGCGAGATACCCTGCCGGAGACCAGAGACTCGAGACGCCAACACCAGTCAGTTAGATTGTAATCGTAAATGTGTTATAATAAATGTGAGTGTGGAGTTGTTAGCGTACATTCATATGAGTCGTAAAAGAATGAAGTCATTTACTGTAGCCAAGAGTTGCACCATTAACAGTATTGCGCGCAAAAAAAAAAATCCCGATATATAATTTTAACTGTATTGTTCTCGGAATATATATTAATCAATTATAACAGTTAAACATTCAAATATAAGAAATATACTTTATTACAATTATTCTTTATATATAAATGTAGTAATTAGTTTTGCTTTCTTAAAACCACAGAAGAAATCGCATTGGACTGAGAGGAAAGACGCTCTGGATGTCCCGTTTGGGGGAACTTAGTTGTTTACTCTCGTAATAGAACTTTTCATAATGATTTTATCGTCGGTGCTATTGTATAATACAATGTATAATAAACTTCAAATAAACACTTGTACTTTTAACAAGCAGCAGAAGTCTGAAAGAACTTCATCATAACTATTTAGTCTGAGTTGATGAGGTTGCTTTCGTCTCCACAGAAGCGTGTTTTCAGCTCCACCTTCTAAGAATTTTCCATGTTTGAAAACAACATTCTGCGGAAAATGAAAAATAGATTGCATTGCGATCTAACAATGACTGTGTCCTCTCACCAAAAATTAGCATATTGTGAAAAAGTTTCATTATTTTCCCTAATGGTAATGCCATAAAAATTAAACTTTAAATATATTTTCGAGTCATGCACACAACTGAAATATTTCAGGTTCTTATTGTTAATCCTTATGATTTTGGTATTACAGCTCATGAAAACCAAAATTACTATCTCAAAAAATAGCATATTTCATCTGGACCATACAAAGAAAAGGTTTTAATACAAAAAAAAGTCAACCTTCAAATAATTATGTTCAGTTATGCACTCAATACTTGGTCGGGAATCCTTTTGCAGAAATGACTGCTTCAGTGCGGCGTGGCATGGAGGCAATCAGCCTGTGGCACTGCTGAGGTGTTATGGAGGCCCAGGATGCTTCGATAGCGGCCTTAAGCTCATCAGAGTGTTGGGTCTTGCGTCTCTCAACTTTCTCTTCACAATATCCCACAGATTCTCTATGGGGTTCAGGTCAGGAGAGTTGGCAGGCCAATTGAGCACAGTAATACCATGGTCAGTAAACCATTTACCAGTGGTTTTGGCACTGTGAGCAGGTGCCAGGTGGGTGCTGAAAAACTAAATCTTCATCTCCATAAAACTTCTCAGCAGATGGAAGCATGAAGTGCTCCAAAATCTCCTGATAGCTAGCTGCATTGACCCTGCCCTTGATAAAACACAGTGGACCAACACCAGCAGCTGACATGGCACCCAGACCATCACTGACTGTGGGTACTTGACACTGGACTTCAGGCATTTTGGCATTTATTTCTCCCCAGTCTTCCTCCAGACTCTGGCACCTTGATTTCGAATGACATGCAAAATTTGCTTTCATCCGAAAAAAAAGTACTTTGGACCACTGAGCAACAGTCCAGTGCTGCTTCTCTGTAGCCCAGGTCAGGCTTCTGCCGCTGTTTCTGGTTCAAAAGCACTGCGCCTGTGCCTTCCGCGGTGGCTCTGGATGTTTCTACTCCAGACTCCGTCCACTGCTTCCGCCAGGTCCCCCAAGGTCTGGAATGGGTCCTTCTCCACAATCTTCCTCAGGGTCGGTCACCTCTTCTGCAGCGTTTTTTGCAGCGTTTTCCTTCCACAGACCACTGGGGTGCCTTGATCAGCACTCTGGGAACAGCCTATTAGTTCAGAAATTTCTTTCTGTGTCTCACCCTCTAAGCTTGAGGGGTGTCTTACATTATGGAAAATAATGAACTTTTTCACAATATGCTAATTTTTTGAGAAGGACCTGTATATGTCTTTATATATTTACACCGTGCTTTGTAAACCCAAACACATTACAGTCGTGAGAATGTGAATACTAAAAATGTATGCAAAAGGAATCCAAAAGAAGCGAAATGAAAGCGGATGTTATGTTATATATTTATTTTTTGCATTGCTGGTACACTTGGAAATAATCAGTTGCCAGCTCTAGTGAACAATAAGCAACATAAGCCAAGCAGTCACCCCTCATGTCTTCAGTCAGGGCAATGTCATTTCTTTCTTTTTAATTTTTTAAACTCCTTTTATTTATTTTTTGAAGCCACTAGTAAACCATTTTGACACAGCTTAGAAATGTTGAGCATTACAGTCCAAGGTCATCGAAGATGTTTAATCTTAAAAAAAAAAAAAATGCCTAAACAGTTTGGGAGGAAAAACACGGACGAGAAACGAACTACATTTTGATGGGCAAAGCACAGAACTATCAAAAGATTATTTATATACAGCAACGATTCTCTGTAAACATGGTAAGTATGTTCGTTTTCGAAAACATGGTCATATCATAAAGCACAGGGCACATTGGCATACGGCAAAAAACGTCACGAAATGAACATTCTGGTTTGACTTTTTCCAATGCAGTTCCCGAAACCACAGATAACCACACAGCGAACTCCTGGGCTCAAAATAACCAAAAATACCAAAAAAAAAATACCCCAATGCCGACCATAACCAGTTATTAGTTGATCTATATACATGGCGCTATTTGGAACCTCTGTAGAAAGAAGGTACAGTTTAAACTCGTAGGGAAAGAAAAGAAATGTGCTTCACATCGTGGGAAAATAACGTTTTTTACTTAATAATAAGCCTTATATATTACGCTAACCGGATATAATGAATGGTCATACTGGTGTAAGAAACATACAAAAAATAAGATTACTACTGTCTACATTGTACAAGACTATATCATATTTGAAAGGGAATCATGTTATTTTTTATGGGAAGTGTTTAGTTTCGTTCTGAGAATGCCAATGGGGAAAAAATGAACGCCCTTCGTTGACCGTACAGAACAGGGTTCGTGTTTTTAATTAAAAAGTTTTTTCTAGATAGAACTACTACTACGGCTCCCAATCCACCATTTCCCCCTCTAAACAATACTTCCTTTACTGGTAGAGAAATATCTGCAAGTGCTATTCAAAACAACATTGGCACAAAGTGCACTCTACATACACACCTCTTTTTTACTTGTATTTTTTTATCTTTCGATCGTTGAAAAAGTAGTGTATTTCTTTCAAATTACACCCTCTGTGTTCTTAATGATTATCATATGGTCTTTCTGCCGAGCCTGACTCGAAGCCTCTTCATTAAAAAGTACCATTATTTCTAGTTCTTCTTTCGTTCTTTTAGTCATTTACAGATGCGTCTTGTGAGACAGTAGGGGGCGGCTGAGGAGCTGCAGGTGCGCTGAGTCGTCCCACGGGACATTTGGCAGTTGACAGCTATTTAAACACAGTATCGTTATGCGTGGCGTTCGGTTAGCAGACACGGTGAACATCCGATCTCTTCGTAATGTGGCTTGCCGCTTAGCGCGCCATGGTTGCTGTGAGTGAGCACGGTGGCCCTGCATATCGAAAAAGTCATGTAAACGTCGAAGCCGAACGCCCGCTGTGGGGGGAGACTGAAGGCTTCAGTCGTGCCGATGCGGGCCGCCGCAGTTGAAATGATTGTCCGACTGCTGGCTGTTAACATGAACCATGCATCGTTTGGACAGCGTGGAAGGCAGTAACGTTCTGTTCGGGGATGTTTGACACGCATCAGTGTACAAAAATGTTATTGACCACTATGTTAAATGCAAATTTCCCTATAAAAACACTTCTAGTTTACAAGGTTGGAGTCTAGTTTAGGTTCACGGCACACCACAAGATCAAGGTTTCTACGACGCCGTGTTTGGATAATTTTAAAATAACATCCTCCCGCTCTGCTTGCTTCCCCGAAACGACCGACAGCACCCCTTTATAAAGGTCTTCTCAGTGGCGTCCCCACTCAAAGCATTTTTCAAGGCTGTATCATGGTTTGACGACCTGTGACATCCTGAGCGTTACTCAAAATACATGAAAAGGGTTGGCGACCTCTCCCAGCACGGGTCCAGCTCAGTACTGGTGCAGGTACGAGGGTCGATGCTCGGGTTTGGGTTTTAAGGTTTTTGATCATTTTCTTGTGCTGGGAAACCTGCTGCTGCTGCTGTTGTTGTTGTTGTTGTGTGAAACGGAACGCCGGAGGGCCATCCCGAGAGGATGGAGGGCAGTCATTGGCTGTCGACCACACCGGAGACTGCAGCATTTGCATGGAGTCGCCCCATTGGCTGGAGGGGATGGTCATCTGGTAGAGGGAAGAGCTGGGATTGGGCATGGTGTTGGTGTGTGAGGAGTGCTGCCAGGGGGCTTTAGGAGGCCAGGTTTTAGTTTTGCTGTCCTGTAACACAAAGAACACAAAACATATTTACATTTATGCATTTTGCAGTACAAAGCGGTACATCCTTAAATGAAATGAAAGTCCTGGGAATCAAACCCTTGACCTTGCATATTGGGAATCAAACCCTTTACCTTAGATCCTGGGAATCAAACTCATGACCTAGGAATCAAACCCTTGACCTTGTGTCCTAGGAATCGAACATATGGGAATCAAACCTATGACATAGCACACTGGGAATCAAACCCATGACCTTGTGTCCTAAGCAATCTAACATATGGGAATCAAACCTATGACCTTGTTGTCCTAGGAATCGAACATATGGGAATCAAACCCATGACCTTGTGCCCTAGGAATCGAACATATGGGAATGTATGAATCGAATGTATTTGCAACCATGTCCACTGGGAATCGACAAGGATCAAAACCCATGACCCTTGTCCTATGTCCATATGGAATCGACAGATGGGAATCAAACACCATGAACCTTCGTTTCCTGATTCGCCCTTGTGTCCTAGGAATCGAACATATGGGAATAAAACACTATGACCTGAATACACTGGGCGATCAAACCCGCATGACCTTGTGTCCTAGGATTGAACTGGGAATGACTAGCAACTGGGAATCAAACCATGACCCTTGTGGTCCCTAGGAATCGAACATATGGGAATCCAAAACCCAGACCTGTGCCCATGAATCGAACATATGGGAATAAAAACCTATGCCCTAATCCACTGGGAATCAACCCATGTACTTGTGTCCTAGGAATTGAACAACTGGGAATCACCCTAAGACATAGTCACACGGGAATCAAACCCATGCACCTTTGCTCTGTCCTAAGAATCTAAACATATGGGAAATCAAACCTATGACCTTGTGTCCTAGGACTCGAACATCAGGGGAATCAAACCCATGACTTGTGCCCTAGGAATCGAACATATGGGAATAAAATCATATGACCTGATCCACTGGAATCAACCCCTGAACTTGTGTCCTAGGAATCGAACAATGGGAATCAACTATGACCTGCACACGGAACAGACCCCATGACCTTGTGTCCTAATAATCGACCAGATGGAATAAAACCTATGACCTACTCGCTGGGAATAAACCTATGACATGTGTCCTAAGAATCAATCATATGGCACTCAATACCTTACCTATGTGCCGTGTTAGCACCATGCTCTACATTCGCGCTATTAGGAAAGGATTGTTTTTAAAAGCTTCATACAAAGCAAACAATGCACTTAATGTGCAAGAAACACACAATACACAAAGGCCAATGACAATGCTGATGCTCAAGATGGTGAAACCATTTTAAGTATTAAAAAGTTTTCATAAGTTTCAAATTTTTAGTTTCCTGAGAAATGTAATTTGTGTATTACATGGTGGGCTGATGTTATTCAAGTCTTTTAAAATAATTTTAAATAAGTGGCAATAAAAAAAATCTGATATTTCTTATTATTTATCATGAAGTTTTCTTGGGGATTTTACATTTAACAACATCTGAAATAACTGTCATAATAAATAATTGGAATCAAATGATCAGACAATTTAAGATCAGATCAGAGTCCTCTCTTTGATGTCATTTCCTGGCATCTAACATTTAATTTGAATGCGACAATCAGAAAATTAAAATTCAGAAATTGTGTTTAATGTGCCAAGTTACAAATACAGTACATTAGTACCAATTTGAAAGATGCATGGTGCGCCCAACAATGAATCACAAGGCTGTTTTATTTTGTTTTTGCAGAAAGGACAATACAAACTCATTGCAGTCAAGAGTTGAAACAACTGGATCAACTCCTTCAAAATTTTGTTACTGGCTCAAAAACTTTTCAAGTTCTTGGATCCGAATTTTAATGCAGAACTCAATACAGAATGTTTTCCAAAAGATGCTTAACTGTTGTCTCAAGTTAATTTGACAGCATTTTTGTTACAGTAACAGCTGGCAATATGAGAACTGTTTAAAGTCCAACCTTTTATTATATGATATATATACACGTGTGGGGGTTTATCGAGTGATTAGTACCTGGTTACTGTCGTCACTGGCGTGGTGGAGAGGAGGGGAGAGGGACAGAGTGCACACTTCCCCTGTTCGCCACAGCTGTGTTGTATCCTAAAAAACACACTCCCACCAACATGCGACATATAAACACACTCAATCTCAACTCACACCGTGCCTGACAACACATGTTTTGTGATAGAAGTGATCTGATAAACAAATTAAACTCGTACCGTCTTTGTTTAACAGCCGCCACCAGGTCAGGCCCGGAGAACATGGAGAACAGACTGTCCCCATTGGCTGAGGACGGCTCGTCACCGAGCTGGCCGAATCCCCCTGATTGGCTGACCAGACCGCTGTTGCCCGCCTCCTCCTCCCCCCCTGCTCGAAAACAAACATCGATATTCAACATATGCAACTATTAACCTGCAATATTTTACACTATGGTTCAAAAGTTTGGAATAATTAAGATTTTTAAATATGTTTAATATAAGTCTCTTCTGCCTCACCGAGGCTGCATTTATTTGATTTCAAAAATATAGTAAAAAAAGTGAAATATTATTACAATTTAAAACCATTGTCTGTGTGAAAATCTCTGTTAAACTGTAATTGTTTCTGTGATGCACAGCTGTATTGATCAGCATCATTACTCCAGTCTTCAGTGTCACATGCATTCTTCAGAAATCATGTATCATTCTAATATGATGATTTACTGCTCGAGACACATTTCTGATTATTATCAATGTTGAGAACAGTTGTGCTGCACAATATTTCTGTGGAAACTGTGATTCTTTTTCAGGATTGTTTGATAAAGCCTTTATTTGTAACGGAAAACTTTTGTAGCATAATAAATGTCTTGGCACAACAAAAATATTAAGCAGCATTTTCATTGCATTGATGTCTACTGGACTTTACTAAGTAAAGGAAATGGAAACAAACTGAAAAATAATTCCTCATGGTTAAAAACATGGATGAGATGCTGTGATTGGTTGGAGTCGTCTCTCACCCCTCGCTGTAGTACTCTGGCGTGTGCCAGCCCCTGTGTCGGCTCGTCTGGGTGTGGCCAGTTACTTGGGGTGTTGCTGGGCCCGACGAACATGCTGCGCCTGCCGTTTCTGCTGCAGGGTCCTGATTGACCCCCGGCACCATAACGCGACAAACTCTGGATCCGATCCCGAGCCCACTTGACAGAGAGAGAGAGAGAGAGAGAGAGAGAGAGAGTGATGTGTGTCGCTGTGTCCTGTCTCCTTTGTTTTAAACTGTCCAGCGCAGCAGAAAACACATAATGGAGCCAACACACACCACACCACACACAGACACACACACGCGCGCGCGCGCAGACCAGTAATGCACTTAATTGACATTCTGCACCACAATAACCACTACATACACACACATACAGTGTACAAACCATGGCACATTCAGCTATGCACTAATGAGAAAACACTTTTGAATAAGTAATACAATTGTGTTGTGATGTGACAACCCCTTATATTACATGCATTCAAGTCTGAGCATCTAACTAAATACATTACATTAAAATTACACTGACAATCTGAGTGATTAATTCTAAAGTAATGCAATTAATCAAGTGCAGATGGAGACATGAATGCATAGATCACCATGAATGTGAAAACTGCTGTGACTGCTTCAGTCTTTTGATCCTCAGCGAAACATGAATGCATAGATCACCATGAATGTAAAAACTGAAAAAAACAAAAAAAAAAAAAAAAAAAAACGATGTAAACGTATTACAAAAAAAAAAAAAAAATGAAAATCAGAGTTGTCAAAATCTGTGTTCTTACTGTTAACTAAAACTATTAAAACAATTTTATAATTGAAATAAAGCTAAAATAAAATCTAAATATTAGATGAAACACTTGAACTTAAAAACCTAAACTAAAAACCTAAAAATTATAAATGCTGCCTTGGCAACTAACGGAAATAAATTGGTTAAGTACAAAAATGACTAAAACTGAAATAAAAATAAATTAAGGCTATAATTTTAAAATTTATTTTATAAAATAATTAAGTATGAATGAAAAGTGAATTTGATTGAAATGAAACTTAAAATGTAAAAATCTAAAAAAAAAAAAGTTTCAGCTAAAAACTGATTTACTTACACATATGTTCTTATACTGTAAATATATATAAGAAAATGTCTTTCTAGCTGGGACTGTCACACATTTGAAAAAGGTTTTATCTGTTTCTGGAGAAAAAAAATTTTGTTTTATACACTTTTAGATGTTTTTTACTTATCTTTTGTATCTTTTTCATTTCATATAGTAACTTCTTGAACTTTTGTCAGTTTTATTAGTTTTTATATTTTTGAATATTTCTATTCCAGCTTTTATTATTTCATCATTAATTTTTTAAGAAAACTATATATACACACACACACACCACACATACATCTTACACACACATATAAAAATGTAACTGGCTTAATGTTAAAATAATTCAGAACATTCATTCTCTTCCACGCGGCAGAGTTTTGCTCTGTGCTCTAACACTACGCCAAACCTATGATGAACCCATCTGAGCTGACCGGTCTCTGCTCACCTGCAGGGTCAAAGGGCATTGAGTCTCCCAACACCCCGAACAGACTCTGGGCGCTTTGGTCTCGGTTTTGGGCGCAGGTTGGTGTTCCGGGGTTCCCTGCGGGGGGCTTGTGGTCCGAGGCATCTCAGACATCATGCTGTCCATGTACGTATGACCAGCCCCAGACTGTAGAGGTCAGAGCTGAGGTCCGGCAGGCCCGGGGCGGGCCACTGCGTCAAGGGCCCGCATGGGCGAGAGGCCTCCTAACCTAAAGGACCCTGGGGCCACTTGCTGGGGGGACTCTTTTGCTGCGGGGGCTGCTGGGAAAGAGCACCCTTGCTGCGAAAAAAGGGTGCTGTTTTGCTGGGTGGCGGCTGCTGCGGCTATGACCGATCCGGCTGCAAGAGATGCTGGCTTTAGAACGGCAGAGTCTGTTGAGTTTCGGCTGCGTTTGCTGCTGTTTTGGTGGTGACGGAAGCTTGTGCTGTTGCTGTTGCTGTGCTGTTGTTGCTGCTGTGTTTGTTGCTGCAAGGTTTGCGCTAACATCTGAGAACCCACTTGAGACTGCGAGGTGAGCGGAAGCCGCTCCGCTGGGCGGGCTTCAAGTCGGCCGCATTCGTAGAGAGCCACAGATGTTCCTCCTCTTCACCAGCGGAGAGCCTGTTCGGGATTTCCCCATGTTGAACCCCAGATAGGAAGTACACGATGACAGTCCTTGCAATCTCCTTGGTCGGGGGGCAGGTTCAAGACAATGCTCGTCCTGCGAGCGATCCGTTGGACGTTCTTGTGGCGTGACTGGGGTCAGGTGTTGGTCACTGCATGCTAGTTCATCTTGCAGGTGGAGGCTTTGGCAGGCGGCTCCCTGGATTATTTGTCGTTCCTAGCTGCCGAATGCTCTGAGACGGGGTGCTCTGGGGATGGAGTAGTAGCAGTAGCAGTAAGCAGTAGACGAGAGCTGCCGTGGCTTGGAATTAGATTGGAAAAAGTGAGGCTCTTTCTTGGTTGATTAGCGGTGAGGTGAGTTTGGATTGGAATTTAGGTGGAGATGGTTTGGGGAGGGCCTCCGGAGGATTTGGTGCTCTTCCCAGCCCAGGAAGATAGACGGGGCACCGCCAGAAGCCGTAGGCCGCGTAATCAGGCTGTGTCTCGCTCGTTAGCGGATCTGGAATGGTGGGCCAAAAATGGTGTTCCCTGAAACACCGAAACACAAAGCAGCCAATTACATCATCAAGCATTGTTCTCTTAATATCATGGAAAATGCTATCTAGAATTTTTTATTTATATTTTTTTATTTTACATGTGAAATTTACTTAGAATTTTGAAGTATTTTATTATTTTTTTTAATCATTCAATGGCGCGGAGAGTCAATTATTTCCAAGTAGACTACAGGTACCACATCCTCAAGACATCGATCAGATGAATATATTTAGAAGGATTTGTCCGGTTGTTTTTTGTACTTAAATTACTTACATCTCTATTGTGGTGAGGATTAGTTCTTACTGAATCTCATCGCACGCCTCTTTTGCTGGTTCCAAAACAATCATTTTAAAGCTAGTAATGGAGGCTGGAGACCGTGAGAGCAAGTCTAAGCAGTTATATAATGAAGTTAGTAGAAAGAGATGCGAGAGAGACAGGGAGACACACCAGAGAAAGAAAGAAAGAAGAGAGAAGAGAAGAGAGAGAGAGAGATGATGGAGAAGGCGAGAGAGGAGAGTAGAGACGAGAGAGAGAAAGAGAGAGAAAGATATAGAGAGAGCTTGTGTGAAGTAGGCTGCAGCAGCGTTCTCATCTTAACAACAGCGCTGTTATTACATCGCTAGTGAAAGACATGTCATGTGAATTTCTTTTGGAAAAATTGGTCTGTCTTGTTGGTTTTGGTAGTACCTGTAATTTCCCGTTAGTACAAGCTTTTTACTATATGCGAAAGAGCTGCCTGGAACTACGTTTCACTGTGCACTTCCCAGAAAATAAGTTGCACACCTCAGAACATTGCGTCCAGCCAATTCAGATTCAAGCATTCAACGGCCATAGTAAAAAAAACAAATATATATATATATTATGTGTGTGGTGTGTGTGTGTGTGTGTTAAATGAACTACAAATTGTGTTTTTGATTCCATTTTACAAGGATGTTTTGTGGAAAAAAGATTCATAATAATAACAAACTATAGAGTATATACCTGTATAATAAGAAATGGTCTTTCTGAAAAGATTATCATTGTTTTATATTTTTTGTTGTCATTTTTGAATGTATTTAGGTTTTTTTTTTTAAAATTTTACTTATTGTAGCACCATCAAGTTACACTAAAGGAAAATGAGAAAGGTTGCCTTTGGCAACCTTGCTACACAAACTATAAAAAAAAAAACGAAAACAAAAAAAAAACAAAATCACCATTTTATTGTCATTTGTTGGCGGTTTATTTATTTTCAATGTAAAAATAATTTTGTTTGTGGTTTTACTTTAGCTAAATTACAGTAACCCAGTCTATAATGAACTAACGTCTAGATTTACACGATAAGTTGGCCTCCTTTCACTGAGTGCAGTCAGGTATGAAGTTTTGACACTGACTTGCGCTCTTTCCAGCGCTGGAGGTCAAACACAGCCGTGTACAGCACGTCCACCAAGCCGAGGGTCTTCTCGGGGTCCAGACTGCGCTGCAGCAGAGACATCGTCGCTGGATCCTCCTTCAGACACCTGCAAGACAAAAAGTACATATATATTATTTTTATATATTATACATTTTATTTGACTCTTTTATTTGATTTTATTTCACCAGGAAAGGCTGCTGTCATGGTAAACTTAGGACGTAGAGAGACTAGAAAGATCAAAAACAACATATTCAATACCAAAAATGTATATACAATAATTATTTAACTCAATTTTTTCCTCACAAAAAAAATAAAAAAAATTAGAACACAAAAAAATATAAAAATCTAGAAATTCTATAACTTCTTCCAGTTTAATATTTAATAGAAAACAGGTTTCTTTTCCTGAAGCTGACTCACAGTGACCCAAATTAGAGGGTTATTGTTTTTTTTATTCACACACAGCATTATGTCGATCTCTTCTTTGAATAAATGGCAAATCTTGAACTCTAGTAACCTGCAATCGCCAGAGAGGATGTGGATTTTTTCTACTGTCGGTGCTATCTGCGAACTAATAATTATCAGAATATTGTTGTATACACTGACTCACCATGTAGAGGAACCTGGATCACAACTTTAGATCCTTCAAGAGAGATCTGAGGGGCGTACGCTTCCTTATTCTCAATCTGAGCCGTGTCAACCACAACCTGCACACACACACACACACATCATCAGGTTTAATAACTGTACTGTACACACTGTCATGAAGATCTGCCATGTGCCGCTCGTTCAGTGATCATAATCAATCATTCCATTGTACAGTAAAGGGAGGTTTGGGGGCCCGTGTAATGTGTTTTTTTATCAGTCAGTGAGAGAGGAACTGATGCATTTTTTACCAGTTTTCTTGAAAAGAGGCTGTGAAGCCACACCATGCCGTGGCGTTTGAAACGGAGAGGGCGTTTCCTATCAAACAGGAAGTGGGCTATTGTCATTAATAGCGCAGGTGTATCCTCAATTGACGGAGACTCGCCACTGAAAACACACACACACCCAAAGGTCACGGTCACTCTGACCACACACACACAGCAAGGACAGAAACAGCGTCATGGAAACCGCTTTATGATTATTCAGAAATTATTTTCCTGTAGCCGGAGGCTTTTTCCAAATCCTCAGCATTCAGACTTTCTTTCTTTCGTGTGTGTCAACATTGCTGACAGTGATTATTCTGGAATATCAGGGTTATTAAAAGAAAAAAAATATTTTTGTTATTTGAATTTAAACAAAGGTTAATGAAAAAATGTTAGCTTATTCAGCAATTAGTTTAAATAACGCAGTTTAACCATATGAACTGAAAAAAATAAATAATGTAAAAACTGGGTCCCACTTCATGTTAGGTGTCTTTAACCACTTTAATTACTACGGTAACACTTTATTTTAAGGTGTCCTTGTTTCACGTTACGTGTACTTACTATTATAATATTATTTTAATTATTCATTTTTGCATGTTTGTGTGTATGTGACAAATTAGAAAAACTCAAATCCTAACCCTAACCATATAGTACGTACATGTAGTTAATTAATATTACTCAGTACTTATATGTATAATTAGACTGTAACAAGGGCACCTTAAAATAGTGTAACCACTACTACTATAGAAGTTATTTTCAGACGTAATTACAGAAAGGTATTCTTCAGAATAAGTACATGAAAAAACATGTAGGTACACAAGAGTGCATTGTATCAAATTATTAATTTACATGCAAGTACATAGTAGTTAAAAACACAAAGTAGTTCCAAAAAAAAAAAAAAAACGTAAAAAGATTTACAAAAAAAAACTTCAATAAATAAATAAATACAAGTGACAAAAACACAAATTATAACTTTAAATTTAAATTGATAAGATCATTAAAAAAAAAAAATATATATATATATATATATATAATTGTTGATAGAAACTTTACTAGAAAAGAAAATGCATTTTCTTGAAACTGGTTGCCTCAGATTGAACCAATTTTAATAAAAAATAATGAATCATGAAAAACAAAGGTCCCTAGGCTGTTACGAGCACTTCTCAGGTCAGATTAGCGACTGAATTTGCTATCATTTATGAGGTTTATGAAATCAAATCTTTCAAGGACAATTTGTAGTTTTTTTTTTGAGACACATTTAGAAGCAAGCAGATATTATATGATGATACAGAAGTTCATTTAACTACAGATAGATCTTTTTTTCTTTTTTTTATGCACCCACTTCTAAACATCACTGATAAACAGATCAAATGTGACCCTGGAGCACAAAACCAGTCATAAGGGTCAATTTTTCGAATAAATAATCTCTCCACTGATGTATGGTTTGTTAGGAGGACAATATTTTGTCTGAGATCCACTATTTGAAATCTGGAATCTGAGGGTGCAAAAAAATCTAAATATTGAAAATCGCCTTTAAAGTTGTCCCAAATGAAGTTCTTAGCAATGCATATTACTGAATCAAAAATGAAGAAGTTTTGATATATTGTACAGTAGGAAATTTACTAAATATCTTCATGGAAACATGATCTTTACTTAATATTCTAATGATTTTTGGCATAAAAGAAAAATCGATAATTTGACCCATACAATGTATTTTTGGCTATTGCGACAAATATACCCCAGAGACTTAAGACTGCTTTTTTTGCTCCAGGGTCACAAATGTAAACTACCTTGAATGCATTAAAGCAATGTATTTCACTTTGGATGAATGTATAAATGTAAATGCAGCACAAAAAAAGTTGTTGATTGTTTTACACACATCTTACAAGTGCCCCATTCCTGTGTGAAATAACAATAAACTCACCAGTCCAGCCTGTCCGAACAGCAGCTGAACGGCCGTCTTACAGGCTCCTCTCCAGCTGGAGGGACACACCTGGTTCAGCACCTCTGTGACGGGGGAGTCGTCCCGCACGGCCACACCGTTCTGATCCACCGCATCCTTGATCAGCTGCAGCACAGCATGCTGGGAAAGAGATTTCATTAGATCAAATTAGATGATTCTCTTTACTGTAATGTGTTTAAATGCACAATTTAAACAACACAACCATTCAAAAACTGAATGAGATCGATAAGATGCTTTGGAAAGTCTGCATTTATTTGATCAAAAATACAGTAAAAAAGTGAAATATTATAACAATTTAAAACAACTGTTTTCTATTTGAATATATAGTAAAAATAGAATTTATTCTTGTTATGCAATGCTTAATTTTCAGCATCATTACTCCAGTCTTCAGTGTCAGTGATCTTCAGAAATCATTCTAATATGCTGATTTGCTGCTCAAGAAACATTTCTGATTATTATCAATGTTGAAAACATTATTTGATAAATTGACCAAAATGTTTTGTAACATTATAAATGTCTTTACTGTGACTTCTGATCAATTTAATGCATACATGCAAAAAAAAATAAATAATACATTTTTCACCAAAATCTTACTAACCCCAAACTTTTGAACAGAGGTGTGCATTGCATTTAAAGGGAAAACATGCTCACTTGTCATGAAAATAATCAAAAACTGCTAAATGGGTTTATAAGAGACTAATTTTCTTGTTTTGGATGTGAAATATGAGGCAGAAATCTTCACAAATGGAGAAAACAAGCATCCTGAGATCTACATGTTTAACCTAGTTTTATCCTCTCTTATTTTTGTGCTTGCTTTCAAACATTTCCAGCAGGGATCTCATCCCATCTCTAGTCGCCATTCATAAGTGTGTGTTCTGAGTACCATTTTAAGCTTGAGGTTATCTGATGTGCTTTCGTTGAAGGAAACTCCTCGGAGGAGATGAGAGCCGATCTGGACGGGGATTGTGGGTAATTCACACTGGATGGGCTGAGACGTGGTGTGAAAGCGTCCGGCTTGCTGGGCCTCGGCGTCACTGCAGCAGCCCTGCAAAAAACACACCCACAATAAAATCACATGACTGAGCCAAAGACATGACAACACACAAGTGCACGTGCCTGCGCGGATACAATCGCGAAGTCAGGTTACAAAGTAACAGGCTGCAAAATGAGCACTTCTGAGGAAGAATTAATCACTGGAAGGTTGCAATGCTTTCATGGCACCAAAACCTTGAATGTTTCATTTACATTTATTCATTTGGCAGTTGAAGAACACAGCAGGCGATTTCTCCAGTGACTCATTTGAGGCACAAACTAAAAGAGCTGTGGTTAAGAACTTAAGTCAGTCGAACAATCACTTCCTGTCTAAACAAATACTTCTTATCCAGAATATGATGCAAAGTGGATCACACACTTGATGTGGACAGTCACACGTCTGTTTCTGTGCGACTACTGAACACACGGACCTCCAGAAAGCAGCTTTAATCTGCACTGAGCTGTAATTCCACACACGACAAACATACCTGCAAAGCTGCTTCCACGGATTTGGGATTAAGGTGAAATCCGGCCTTCAGCGCGTATTCACTGTGACCCAAAGAGTCTAACGCCACTTTATACGCCTGCAACACACAGAGAGAGAGAAGAGAGAGAGAGAGAGAGGAGAGAGAGAGAGAGATGGGGAGAGAGGAGAGGGAGAGGGAGAGGGAGAGGAGCGGGAGGGGGGGAGGGGGAGAAATGAGAAGAGGGAGAGAGGGGGAAGAGGGAGAGGGAGACGGAGGAGAGAAGGAGAGGGGAGATGAAGGAACGGAGGGTGAGAAGGTTAGATGAGGATGAAGAAGGGAGAGGGAGAGGGAGAGATGAGGGAGGAGAGAGAGAGAGAGAGAGAAGAGAGATGAGAGAGAGAGAGAGAGAGAGAGAGAGAAGAGAGAGAGAGAGAGAGAGAGAGAGAGAGAGAGAGCTTTATTAATGTCAGTAGGTCATTTATTGGTTCAAAATAAGCTTTGTTATAAACAGAATTTTTACACATTTTTATTACATTAGTGTATATCTCTATTCAATAGCGTGTAACATTTTACTTATAAAGTCCTGCAGGTGATTAACAAATTCTTTAAAACAAAAATATTACATGCACTCAAATAATATCAGCTGATATCAATATCGTTTAAAATATTTTTAGAAATATACTAGGCGATACCACCAATTATATATATCCTTTTCAGTTCTGACTGATTATCATTTAAAAATAATATTTTCAGGGCTTGTTGACTCAAATGCATCAGTCAGAACTGAAAAGGATAACAGACTGGAAACGGAAAGCAAACAGAAAGCAAACAGATACTGAAAAGGCTCTTGCAGTGTCTGAAGGAGATCCACGTTAATTCTTTATGACTTTGCAACACTAAGAAAACACTTGCAATCACTCGGATGTTCTGGTAGAAACTGTTACTGTGGGGTTCACCTGCAGAGCGTTGTCGATGTTGGCGTTGAGCTCTTTGAGCTGGTGTTCAGGGATGGAGGTGTTCTGAGAGCAGAAGAGCTGCTGCACCTGAATACCAGACAGACAGCTGTCTCTCCCTCTCTCCCGGAGACACGCCGTCACCTGAAACACACACACACACACACACGCATTTCACATACAAAGCACTGCATCCTGCCACACTGCTGCTGCTAAGTAGTTTAGTTTACATAATAATTTAAATAATTTTATTGCAAAAATAAATACTATATATGCATATATATGTGTGTGTGTGTGTGTGTATGTATGTGTGTGTATATATATATATATCGTTCAAAAATTTGTGATCATTAAGACTTGTAATGTTTTTTAAAGAAGTCTCTTATGCTCATCAAGGCTGCATTTATTTAATCAAAAATACAGAAAAAAAAGCGATCTTGCAAAATGTTATTAGATTATAAATGAATGGTTTTTATTTTAATATCCTCTAAAATGTAATTTATTTCTGTGATGCAAAGCTGAATTTCAAGACTCCAGTATAAAGTGTCACATGATCTTCAGAAATCATTCTAATATGATGATTTATTATTAGAATTATCAACAGTTGTGCTGCCAAATATTTTTTTGTAACCTGTGATACTTTTTTCAAGGATTTTTTTGTGTATAAAGTTTTAAAGAGAAGAGTTTTTTCTTAATAATAAAACCTTTCTAACAATATAAATCTTTGCTATCACTTCTTAAACAATTTAACACATTCTTGATTGTTGGTGCTTGTACCTCTGACGCTCCTTTCCATGAGCGGACGGCCTCGTCCAGCTCCGACAGGGGCCCGGGGCTCGTGTTCTGCGCGTGGGCATTTCCGTGTCTCTCCTGAACCTGTGCGAGCGCCTCGGCCAGGCAGGACTGCGCCACCGGCTGGACCTTCTGCAACGCCTGTGACAGGAAACTGGAAATGCACCTGCATCACCGTCAGGAAGCAGCGGCCCAGCACCTGAGAGAGAGAGTTACATCAACACAACATCAAAACTGACTTACAATCACACCCTGAAAATGTGTTTTATTTATCTGTATATGCTTTTATGTCTACAGTAATGGCACTTCTGTGTATAATCACCATGTATCTGTTTGTATTGCTTTGCTTAACTTATTTTTGTCTTATTTTTGCACAAATTAAAGCATGTTGTTGTTTTTTTAAATCTGTTTTCATTTCAATTTTAAGAAACAAAAAGCATGTCTAATTAATTTAATTAATCAAACTTTAAGAATTTTATCATTTAATTCGATTTTTTACATTAATTTGGGTATATGTTGTTATTTTCTGACTTTACTGTTTTATGGCTTCATTTAATAAATCAGAATTAAATCTTAATTACTTTATTAAAAATGTGTAATCAAATCAAATTGTATTTCTTTTATTTTTTTCTTAAACAAAAAGCTGGACAACAGTGGTTTACTGATAAAATTAAAACGTGGAAGAATAAAATGTGTGATATTCCCTAAAGTTGATAATAATAATTATCATTGTTTATTTATTGTTATTATTATTATTATTATTATTATTATTATTATTATTATTATTCTTTACTGGTCTTATAGTGAGATTCATCAATGCATGTTATTTTGCAGAAAAAAGTCTGCTTTGATCAAAAAAGGTCACATGAGGTGATGTTTTTACATAAAAACAAAACAAAAAATACAAGAAAGTACTGCACAGAAAAAGAATCAGCTTTTAGCGTCGATAATTTTTCCGAGAATGAGATAAAGAGGTGTGACATGTTTCTAAGCTTTCCTTATGTCATGTGTTCATTAAAGCAGTCTTTACATCACAGAAGAGACTTTAAAAACACAGATCAGACCAGAAACAGACACGTACATCTGGAGCTGATGTTTTTTATAATAAGCAGAACCGAAACCACACACCAGAGAGGCAAGAAACCCTTTCGAGATCAACGCAGCAGACCGCGCTCGATGCTCCGGGAAACGGCGGTCCATCCCGGTAGCAACATTCCCAGACACAGATGCATTCTGGGCAGCTTTACAGAGTCTCTGCCGTATCTCTTCCTAAATAGGGAGTCTTTCCTGACTCACATCTTACTCGTCAGGAGACAAGCTCATAAAAATAATGAAATAAAAGACAGGATCGGCATCTGCTCAAACCACTTCAGGCAGTTCACTGCTTAGAATTTCACTTGAATTTTGTAGCTCGAGTCAAAACTGCGATGCATGAATTGATTCCTTCCCCCAGCTGTTCGTAAAGAGAGAAGGCAGGGGTCCCCCACCACAGCAGAAAGGGTTTCTTTTACAGGTACCTGCTGGAAATATCTACAGGCCCAGTTGTAAAGACAGAAATATCCGCTCGACGGAACAGGAAAGATCTGGACAAGTGAAACTTACAACACAGCTCAACTAAAACTTCTAAGGGTCCATAATTATACAAAATAAATAAATAAAATGTATTAAATTAAAGGGCAATTACATAAATAAATAAAATAAAGGACTGAGGCTTTTAAAACATGAAATACTGTAAAAAGCAATGAAATTCTAAAAATAATTATATTACCGTATAATGTAATTTAACACTAACAGATAAAAACATTAACAATTAATCTAAACATTAATATAGAATAATATAACATTACTAATTATTATTATTATTATTATTATTAAAACAATATTGAAATAGGGAAAGAATAGTGCAAATGAAAAATAAACTTAAGTGACAAAACATTTTATTATTAGTAGCATCACCATCATTATTATTAATATTAATATTTATTATTATTATAATGACAGTGATGATGATAATAGTAAATATTGTTCAATATTAATAATGATATAATAATACAATAATATATGATAATATTTTGTATTGTTGTCATCATCATTATTAATAATGATGATGAATTATTATTAGTAGTAGTATTATTATGATGACAATAATACTGAAATTGGATAAAAATAGAAAAAAAAATAGAAACTAAAGCGTCTAAAAGAGTGTATTATTTTTTAAGATCAAGAACACAGAAAGCAAAGATTATTGTTTTGGTGATTTGATTCACATTGCATCCTTAACGGCAAAATAAATTCAATGCATTTCTTAAAAAAAATCATGCAGAATCGATCTGGGTGAGCATAAACTAAACTAAATATTAACTAAACCATCTAAACTAATTGTCCAGCCCAGATTCAGACGAGGCTGTTAATAAGGAAGCATCCATATAAAACCTCCCAGGATCATCAGTCGACTGCTCATATGCAAACAAATCACATCACATGGTTTGGAAATCCGATCTAGTGTCTGTATTTTTATTGAGTGCTCCCAAAGAGAGCGCTGCTGGTTGGCTCGGCGGTGCAGTGGGTGTATTTCTGTAGCGGCGTTCATTGAGACAATCGTGGTGTCAGCTAACGCCCCGGGGACGGGAATACCCTGCTGTCGCCCTGCCAGCCCAATGTAAACAGCAGAATCAGATTCCCGCCAGGCAGGAAGGGCCACTCGCAAAACAAAAACGCTCATTAGCAAACACAAGACGCTGAATAGACACTAAAGTCTGTGCTGTGTTTACAGAGAGCGCTAATATGCGTGCATTCAAGAAATACTTCCTCTGGTTCTGTGCACGAGTTCAGAAGGCCGCGGTTTCATAAACAGTGACATTTTCACGCATATCTGGCAGCTGAAATGATCTGACAAGACACCGGCTGGGTTTTAATAATACAGCAGAGCTGGCATGTTTTTTTCCGGTTCTGTACGAACCACAAGCCTTGTTCTCGCAAGACAAGCCCAAACTTTCCAGAGCAGTTGCTGTAAAAATTTTCCGGAGGTGAGGAGCATTCAGGACGTTTTTCGCTTCTGCAAACACTTTCAATGTTTGAAAACATCCCACTGCAAACACGTTCAGGCGGCAAGCATTTGGAATTGCCAGAAATATTCCGTTTCATACTTTTGAAAGCTTTGGCGTTTCGTGTTTAGCGCTGGGACTGCAGAGCTGCAGGTATGGCTCGGGTCCCTGCCGCGGCGCCCGTTTAAAGGCCTGTGGTGTGAAGCCTTCCTGCTCGGAGCGTGTCCACATCCACAACGGGCACAAACCCTCGCTCATAAAGGCATCACTGCAGCTTATATGCGTCCCTCGAGTAGAGACACGGAGACTGACCAGCGCGGGTCAACCACACCAGCTAGAAAATATGTTCACTTAGAGAGAGATGGATAGAGAGAGAGAGAGAATATATCACTGATCAGAGGAATTCCTCTATAGGAAGATCTGGAGGCCTCTCCTCTCTCCGCCTCTGACACATAATCAGTGTCTGGAGGAACAACAACATCCACTGCTAGAATAAAGTCACAGGTTTTGTTCCAGGTAGGGCTGGATTTATGAGGATTCCTGTCCTGTCCGAAAAATTGTACTTTGAGCGAGACACTTAACCCATTAGTTGCTGGTCTTACACACAGACTGTAAAAAAGAGATTCTGAAGTAAATTACATTTAAAAGAAGGGCAAAAGCTTCCCAAGATTCACAGGCTCTGATCTGATTGGCGGCTAAGTTTGCAAGCATCATTTATGGATATTCTAGAGTTTTAAAGAGTTGCACAATCAATTTGTGTGGGAATTTTTTTTTTTTTTTTTTTTTTTTTGATAAAGTGTGATTTAAAATGTGATTTTAAGAAATACAAAAAAAAAGTTGCAGGTTTGCTGTTAGGATGTAAGGCTGCCCAATTTGGCCCAATTCTTTTGATTATATACTGATATGACTATGAATAATAATAATAATAATAATAATAATAGAAATAATACATGTATAATAAAATTCTTAAAAGTAATCATACTAATTATAATAATAACAAAATTAAGTTCAACAAACCTAGAATATACCAACAGTAAGAAATATTAATACTGTAATACTTAATTGTAAAATAAAAAAAAATTTGTATTTAAGAAAAATAATATTTTTTTGTAAGCACTGTAATTTTTATTATAAAAATGTACAATACTTACAAAAATAAATTCTATTATTTTTCATAAATACTTTGTGATTTTGCGATGAAATATCACATAATATGAAATATCACATAGTAATATTTTTGCCTGTATTCCTTAATTTTCAAATGTTTAACCAGCTTTATTTCAGTTGAAAGCTACAGGGAGATCTTAAAGCTTCTCGTTTGTTAATAAAGCCGGTTTATAAGTGACTGGTAAGATGTTTTTTAAAGACCTTTTTGTAAATGCACATTATAAGCAACCCAAACTCAAAGCAGATGCAAAAAACAGTTTGTGTGGAGCAGCATTTAATGTGAACAGAGACACTGAAAACACCGGATCATGAGCTGTAAACAAGCTTCGCTCCGAAACATGCAGCACATATATTTATCTTATTAAATGTTGGCTTTTCCGATTGCCTTATCACGATTTAATCGAGCAGCCCTATGACTGTCTGATGCATCTATATTACGTACAAATAAATGGCGAGAGCTTTACAAAACCCACAAGCTCCAATCTGATTGGCTCCTAAAAACACTTCCAAAAAAAGTTATGGAAATGTAAGATTTTAATACACCTAGTAGCCTGTAAACAAGACATTAAGTTACCTTTAGCCTCAAAGACTAGTACTTCTAAACATCAACATGCAATAAAACATCAGACTTACCTCCACGTCAGTGCCGGCGCCTGAAGTCGGTTCTGGTCTTTGAAGTTAGCCGCGCCTGCGCTGAGCTCCATCAGCATTTTGCCGATCTCTGGCTTTATTGCTGGTGGTGAGCCGGCTGGGGGTCGTTTCCATGACATGTTCCTGCACGTCCTTCAGTTGCATAGCTGCTTTGGAGTAACGCGAGTCCCGGAAAACGCTGCCGAAGAGCTCGGTCAGGAACGCGCTTGCGCGGCAGAACGCATTCAGTGCGTCCAGGTATTTGGAGATGCCCTGTTGGATGTCCGCGATCGCCGTGGTGGCGCCGGAAGGCGGGGCGTGGCAGCCAGAAGGGGAGGGGCCTATGGTCGCCATGGGAGAAGGGGTGGAGCAAGAAGAGCCCAACGGGGCGCTGAGGGTCCGGCTGAGCTCGGGCAACTGGAAGTGCTGGTGCTGCTGCACTTTGTGCTTGGACCCGCCAAGCAAAAAGCGCAGCTTGTAGTCCATTTTACTTTCTTGTGCACTGCAACAATACATAAGTATTCAATGCACCCAGGAAGTATCGGTCCTCTCGACTTCACCTTCGAATGAGTTCTGGATGCCTAATCTGGGTCTCCTTGAATCAAGTAAATAGACAGCTTAAAGATCCCATCAGAGGGGCAGTCATGACAGTATCCCGCTCTAAAAAGATGGAGAGATTGACGCGAAGGAAGGTTCGAGGAAATCTTGCAGCCCAGCTGCAACTCCGAACGCAGCTCACATCAAAAAGTTTGCGCAAAAAAAAAAAAAGACAAAATATCCCAGTGGAAGTTATTTTCCCTTAGAACTGTTTCACGGGTGCCTCTCGGGGAAAAAACGATCTAGCTTCAATCCAAAGTGCATAATCAATCCTTCAAATGGAAGCTTCTCCGAGCTCTTTCCGTAGGCCTCTAATAAAAATAGAGAAAAATCTTAAAAAATCTCTCAGAAAAAGACTATGAATTTTCAGAAGAGAAAAAACAGTGTCAGGATTTGCGCGAGCTACAGGGTGATGTCGCCTTGGCACGCTGCGGGCCTGCACCGCTCTGACGGATCCAGTCGGTCAGAAGGTTGGGGGGTGAGCGCCGTACAGCGGTCAGGGGTCAAGCGGGGGCTGAACAGACGCAGCTGCCGGGAAGAGATCGAAAACGGACAACCCTCTTGATCAGTTTCCCAGTGCCTGAGGTAGTTGATACTCACAACGGAAACAAATGTGCTTTTCCAGATAGGGGTGTCTCGGTAAACCACAGGCCGCAGCCACAAAGCACAAACTATCTGTAAGGCCTCGCAGTCATTTCCTGCGAAAAGAGACAAAAAGAATATGTCAGAGAGATATCACAGGGAGGATTGTGTTGGACATTTGTTCCAAGCGTCTCCTGGAGATTTGATTCAGGCGTTCGCTTTCAAACGGTGCACTGATTAGTGCATTAGATCATTAGGACATTAAATTACACCGTTGTTGCATTTGTGTGCAAAAGAATCAAAAAAAATTCACAGTAATATAAATGTAAGTTCACCGAATTAAAATCGTGCCAGTGTTAAAACAAAAAATACAAAAAAATAGATTCTGGTATAAAATAAAGCTGAAAAAAAAAGTTATATTAATATTAGATTAAAATAAGTTTATTTTGATACACTAAAATAACTAAAACTGAAAAATAAAGATAAACAGAAAAATTTTAAATTTACTAAAACAAACAAATCAATAAAAAATGACTAATTAAATATTAAAAATATAAAAATAAAATATTATCCAATTATTAATAAACACTATAAAATAACTACTGAAATAAAAAACAACTTTCCTCAACAAGACACATGATTCGAGGAAACGTTCATGTCATATGGAAGTAAAACTTTTTAAAAACAGACTTCGGTAACTAAAAACTGAAATAAAAATTAAATAAAAAAAATTAACTAAAAGGTTCTAAAATAATTAAAACTAAAAAAAAAATTTAGCTAAATGGAGACTTAAAAAAAAAACAGAATTACTAAAATTAAAATGAAAAGTAAAAATATAAAAATAAAAGTGAATTAAAAATATTAATGAAAAATAAATAACAAATCCACGTTTCCTCAACAAGACACATTATTTGCCACAGTTATTAAGGTCCAAATGGAGCATGTGTTTATGAGATTAAATGTAATATTTAGTGCCAACTATGAGCAACAGTATGTGATGCATGAGTTAGTAAACGCCGATATATTCCCCTACAGAAGAACCACACTGAAACAACAAATAACAGTGGGTCTTACGTCACAAAAACAATGTCTGCCACTCATTATTCAAACCTGACAGAACACTGCAGGGACAGCACTGAAAAGCACAGCATCCCACTGTCTGAAGAACAGGACAGGGCCTGTAGCCCGGCCACAATATCTGCAATTTCAAAAACCACCGGTGAAAACCCATGAGAGACGTTTTGTTTTGGTCTGTCATTATGCAAAAAGTCCCGCTGCATTTGCATAAGCTGAAAAAATATAATGCCGCACATTTTTAACGCTTAAGTCGTCACGCTTCAGACGACTGCCACAGGTGCTGGAGTACCTTTTATTGAATACTAAAAAACATTCTGTGTAAACGTTGCCCACGAGACTTTATTAGGACTGACTCGGACTAGAAGATTTTGAAAATACGCCAATCTTTTACATGCCCTAAAACTAGGGTTTTGGCAATTTGGCAAAAATATTATAACAATAAAATCATTCAATATCAATATTTAACACAATAATATTAATTCATACTAGGTGAAATCATTCCACGTGTTTGTTAGACCTCAAGATATAATATAATGTCAACAAATTGTCCCTACAATAAAAACTGCAAAGAATCATTTTTAATGCAGGGCCCCAGGAAATAGGTTTTATTTTTCCACAAAATCTGTCAATTTTCTGTTATGATTGTTTTTTTTAGTTGTATTAAATTTATCATCAAAATGGTATTCAATGAAAGGAATAATAATAACAAAAAAAAAAATAACAAATTTAATCAAGCTTTTTAATCAACTGTAAAATATAAACTTACCAACCAAACATTGAGATTTTGTAAAAATAAGGCGCTTAAACAATAGATACTGGTATAGTGATAAAAATATTAAATTGAAACAATAAAATATTATTAGTTTTTGTTGTTATAAATTAATAAAATGATATAAAAAACTTTATTTCACATATACGTGTGTGTGTGTGTGTGTGTGTGTGTGTGTGTGTGTGTATATTATATATATATATATCATATAAACTTAAATACCTAAATTATAACAAAGGGTTTTAATAAAATGTAGTTATCATTATTATATATTATTAAACATAAATCATATTTTATATATTAACATAAGTAATAATAACTTATAATAAAACAATTAGAATAATAAATAAATAAGTTGTTTTTTTAATACACTATATTATTCATTATTATGATTAAATAAAAATTATATTTTTATATACATATTGTATTTTTATATTTTTAAAGCTAAAAATAAAGGTAATAATAATTATAATAAAAAATAAGTGTCTTTAATAATACACTGTATAATAATAATAATAATAATACATAATAATATTCATTTCCAGAGCCATTTTGCGCGAGTTTACACTTCTGCAGATGAAAAAGTGTTTCTCTTTGCTGCTGAATTAAACGCATGTGAACTTGTGCTGTAGAAGCAGCTTAGAACCAACATTCCAGAAGTCCCTTCTGTTTATCTGCCGTGTTCCAGTTGACCTCACTTCCTGGTGACAAAACACCAAACAGTTATCTAGGAAAACACATGCTCACATGCACACACGGGCCAAACCCAGACCCAAAAAAAAGAACACTGCCGTCAGCTTTAGAGGACCCAGGAGACAGCGCTCCGAAGTGCGAGTCTTTCAGCAAACGTGAAGACGCAGACGCTGTCTCCTGTAAAAGTCTCCTGTCTGTGAGGCGTCTATGACAAGGAATAGGCGACGACGCCAAGTTAGTCTGTCAGTAAACCTGAGGATTAAAGTGTCTCGTTTTCAGTGCCAAAACGGTCAAAGTGTTCGCTGCTCAATAACACACACAAGTGGAAAGCAGCGGTGTGCACACTTGGACCTCATACTCAAACGCCATTCAGTCGCCCTGGTCAAGATGAGAAGGAAGGGGGGGTTACTTTGTGATGATGGATCATCTGTGTGAAGGTTCTCGTGCTAAATAAAGTTCAGGACTTCCTCTATAAAGGCAGCTTCTACTGCACTGGCAAAAGCAATAAAACTAGTATCGACGTATAAAGATGAGCCATCAACAAACAATCAGCCAGTCACACATTTAGTCCAAAGACATCGGCAGATCACAACAGAAGTGATTCGTTAAAGCATCTTCAGTCCGATTCCAAACCAGATGCTTTTTGTCACTAAAATGAAAACCCATGGGGTGCAAATCACACACTTGGCCCAAAACTAGCAATCTGCCCATCCTAACTACATTTTCAACGATCATAAACAAACTTTTATAGTTCACGAGAGAGACAATCTTGGACGATAAATATATTACTTTGGTTTTTAACTATATACTAATACCAGCTAATGCTAACGAAGGCATATTTGCTATACTACTTGCTGAATTTACATATTTAGTTTTAAAGACTAATATTTTTTAAAAGTTTCATTGTAATCTGAATAAAATTTAGTGCTAGTAAATTCATTATTTACAGTTAATCGGCATTCCAAAAGAAAAGTTTTTGTTTAAATAATAAATGTGTGGGTGAATGTCTATATTTACCATGTATATTATATAAATACACAAACATGCCTGTCTATTTGTACACGAAATTGTTTTGTTTATATATAAAATATTTATATATAATCTAACATATGGGATGGAAAAAATTATATCTATATATATCTCTCTATACAGATGGATTATATATTTATATATAATATATATATATATTATATATTTATTTTTTATTTTTATATTTTTTTTTTTTTTCAGTTTGTTTCTATAATAAAATCTACACCCCCCCATGCCCGTCCCCCCCCCCCCCCCCCCCCCCCAGATACAAACATCATTTAACAAAAAATTTTCTTTTGGATGCGATTAAGCCAAAATGCAATCGGTTGACAGCATTAATAATAAAAGACATTCACGTCTCACGGCAAGCTGCTTTAGAAAAAAAAAGAATCAGAATAATAAATACATACCTTCAAAAGTGTGGTCAGTATTTTTTTTTTTTTTTTTAAATGTCATACTTTTATTTCAGCATAGGACGCAAAAGATTTATATTTTCAAATAAATGCTGTTCTGTTTGAACTTGCTAGTCATGCTGTGAATCATGACAAATAAAAATTTATAATAAGTTTCCATTAAAAATATGAAACAACATGACTGTTTTCAACATTGATCATAATAAGAAATGTTTTCTTGAGCAGGGTGATTAGCATATTAGAATGATTTCGTGAAGATCATGTGGAAACTGAAGACTGAGTATAATGATGCTGAAAATACAGCTGCGCATCACAGAAATAAATCTACAGTTTAACAGAGATCTTCATATAGAAAACAGCTGTTTTAAATTATAATAATTTGTGAGTCAAAAACAAATGCAGCCCTTGGTGAGATGTCTTTTGAAAAACTTAAAGTGTATCGACCCCAAAATTTGTGAATGAGCGTGGATAATCTCAAACATCAGTAAAAAGATATTTTCGGACTATAAAGGGTGCTTCTATAGTAAAGTAAAGGTTGCTGTGTGGGATTCAGGGCTGGTTGCTCACACAAAACAAACTGTCCTCATGCAGGAATGATAAAACAGCCCAAACCACACTACAGCGCCACTTTCCGAATGCAGGACACCCTCTGAAAAACGTCCTGTCACATCGGTACTAATGAAGACCAGGAAGGTTGCCCGCCGCACAGAAAGGTAAAGTTGCTCATTATCAGAGCAAAGACACAGGAAGAGAGGATGGCTTTCGTCCAGAGAAGATTCAGGGACGTCATTTACATAACATTACCTGACGGAGAGCGGCTAAACTCAAGTTTGGGAAAATCAGCAAAACACCACAAAACACGTTTCAGATGAATTCCACTAATGTTTTCCAGACAGGTTTCGGTTTGTTGGTCCGACCAGAGCAAAAAACATGTCTTCAACACAAACGCTGGAAAACGTTTCACACTTCAAAACACGGTTCTTACAGAAATCAGATTAGACCAAACCCTGCTCAAAGCGGCAGCAAAAAACATCCAACACTGGGAGGATGATCCTCTCAAGACCGTCAATAGTCATTTAATTACTGACTACTAAGATCAGCAAGCTTCTCTTTTTTAGTGTTTTAATTAGTATTGATTCACGCGATTCAAAGAGTGTTTTATTAGCTTTTCCAAATTGAGGTATAAAGCTAATAAGAATTTATAAAAAAAAAAAAAAAAAAAAAAAATAGATATATATATATTATATATATATTTATATATATATATAATATTATATATATATATATATATATATCTATATAGAATAATAACATTTAAACTAAAAAACTTAAATATTAAAAATATTAATAATAAAAAATCTAAATAAAACAGATTAAATCTTTTCTGATGTGTTTACCTGCATTTCATTGTGACTATTATTACAGATTTCAGAAAATGTATTAAAATATTAATTTAAAAATAGGAATAACTTACTTTAGGGTCAAAAGGGTACAGCAAAAAAAAAAAAAGTGTGGGAATTGCCGATTTGAATTGAACAGTTACATTACGAATATTGGAACGGTTAAAACCCTCTCCAAGAAGTTGCATCTCTGAATCCTTCCCCTTTACACTAAAACTACTAAACCAGCATAATTATTTAGGGCTTCTTAACACAAACTCAACAAGTATGTCCTAAGAAGCCCTAGATGTTATTGCTGATTTATTCATTTTAGTTTGAAGGGGATGAGATGCAACTTCTCGGAGAGGGTTTTAATGTGCTAAAACAATGCAACATTAATGCAAACAAAAAAATTCCTCTCTCTTTAATCAGTAACGTTTAGGTTGTCAACCTTTCCTTATGGTAAGTACTATTTATTATCGCATACTTTTTTTCCTTTTTCATTTTATAAACAAGATACGATTATGCATGACACTTTTTGTCAGTTTCAACCTCAAGGACCAATATAATATTTCATTCTGTGGATCTATAATTGCGTCTTTGTAAGTGGTGCACTGACTCCAGAAGCGGTCTGTGGGTTATTCTGGAGTTTCCCATTCAGGAGAGGACAGAAAACAGGCGAACACAACAAAGTGTTGCAACGGCACGGAGACCCCCATATCCAACACATGTGCTGCGTGCAGCCTGTCAAGGTGTGCTTATGTCAGCACATAGTGCCTATAATCGTCCAAAATATATATATATACCCCCATACGTTTTCGACAAGCATCACCCCTCTCTACACACACCTTGCAATAGAATGCACTATTGCCTAGTTTTTCAGTTTAATCGACCAGACTGACATCAAACACAGGTGTGCTGTGGCATCCACTGAGATGAACTGAAAAACAGCACAGAATCACTTGACGGAGAGAGAAAACTCTGAAGCGCTTCATCAGATGTGAAAAGATATCTGTGCTACTCTTTTATACTCAGCCTCCGAATCACACACTGGTTTAGTCTCCCAGAGTGAAGACTGACTCGCATATGCATGTGATTTACAGGCATTGTAGAGGGTCGGCCCGACAAAACAAAACAAAAAGTTTAGAAAAGAAAGACACACTGTGAAAACCATATCTGACTGCAACAATACCAGACCAACCTTTAATGATCCTCACAATACGAATTGCAAATGGTTCAAATCCGAGGCGGTGTCCAGCATGGTCCCTCTCCAGAATTCCTGTGTTAGATACAACTCAGGGCCGGTGGGCAGCGCGTTATGACCCCATGAAGTCAGACCCCTGCTTCAACTCCAGCTCCATTTCAGCTGATACACCAAAAGAGAGCACGGCTCGGGTTTCACACACCACGCGGTTGCATTGTGGGAATGATTGGCCATCGTTCTGGCGCTTGGCTCGGTTTACGCAGGCCTGACGTGGTTGAAAACAACACCATGGGTGTCCGAGGACAATTTTTGCGATGGAAAACGTTTCTGTGGTTGTGCGGTTTCTAATGCTGCGTTCAGTTATGAAATTGTGAGGAATGACAGGAGGGTTTTTTTTAAAACACAAGCACAAAAAGCAGTCTTAAAGTCTCTGGGGGTATATTTGTTAGCAATAGCCAAAAAATGATTGTGTGGGTCAAAATTATTAGATTTTTCTTTTATGCCAAAAACTCAATTAGGCTTATTAATGTATAGCTCATTTTAATAGTGAAGATATTTTGTAAGTTTCCTACTGTAAAATATATCCAAACTTTATTTTGATTAGTAATATGCATTGCTAAGCAATTCATTTGAACAACTTTAAAGATGATTTTCTTCAATATTTAGCTTTTTTTTTTGCACCCTCAGATTCCAGATTTTCAAATAGTTGGTCCTATTGTAACAAACCATTACACCAATGCGAAAGCTTACTTTATTCAGCTAGTCAGATTGAGGTCATAAATTCAATCGACGAAAAACTTGACTGGTTTTGCGGTCCAGGGTCACAAATGTGCTAAAAAAAACATGTCTTGCTGTCCAGTTCATATGGCTTTATCCTGCACATTTTCCCAAAGCCAAACACATTTCCAATTCTTGATACCCAACAGAACTGGACTGGGACACTCATAATACATAATAATAAATCCCACGACTTTATGAGCTCTGGCCATATTTTGAAGTACTACATCATTCAAACAGTACTACAAACTAAACTTAAATAAAATAAAAATAAATTAAAATTAATACAAATGGACAAAAACAAGCATATAACAAAATAACTAAGTCTTGCACCACAAAATGTTAGGAAAAAAATAAAAGCTAATTCCAAAATATTGAACAAATATTACAACAGTATTTTCATAATAATAATATACAAAATGGTTTGGAATGGCGGGAAAATACACAGGTTGTTTTGATGATAAATTAATATTATCAAACGTCCATAACATCTTCGTTTCTGAACACAATAACAAATGTCAAAACGACAATGTCATGGGTCAAAACATTGCCGAGAGCATCCGATATCAATCAGAAACTGCAGCGAAGGCTTCTAAAAAACATAAATAATCAAAGCAGATTTGTCTGTAAGTGGAATGTTTTTAAACGATTAAATTCTCCCATCTTTCCATGTTAAAGTACACAAACTATAAATCCTGTTATTTTCTATAATAAAACCCCTATGAAAAAGTGCTTTGATATTACAGCGGCGATATTCACGGATAATCAATAACTGGCAACAAATGGAATGGGAAAAGGTTACTAGGTCGAGCTTTTAACTGTTAATAATTATTACATTTTGTCCACCAACAGCACCTCAAAAAACAAATCACAATTGCAGTTACGCAATCCAATCCACAACATTTCTCATTCGAAGTATGCAAACCACTGATTTTTGCTATGGTGAAAAATCATATTTCATTTTACATCACGACAGCAGATTGTGAGTATATGAACCAAAAACTATTCCCCTGAAACTATTAGGCCACAGGACTTCTGACTGATTAGGGACACGGCTATTGAACAAGAAACCAATTCATGTTTTCTTCAGGACATCCCAACCACAAAAAGTACGTACGGTGCGTCCAAGGGGTACAGTGCTGCTATTAGATGGTGTGAGACTACAATACGGAATATTAAAGGTATCTTTTAAGTACTTTGGTGTTACTACAGAAATACTGACTTGAAAGCTCATGGTCAAAACTAATAGTATCACACCCAAAACCATTAGTAACTAATACCTAATTACAGTTCTAGTAAGGTTAACATCCTGCGGAAGATACTGTAAAACATGTTTGACACGGTGAAACGCTGTGTGTCTGGTGTTCACAACTGCTTAGCAGTGACTCAGGAACACATAATGAAGACAAAGACTGCTTGGGGTTAGTAGACAAGCAAATGGGTTTAGACTAGTAACCTCAGAAACCAAACATGCCAAGACGCTACTCCACCTAAAACAATCACCAGCTCCAGATATCAGGCCAAACAACGCATTCTAAAACCATAAGATGTTCCAGTGAAAAACCAGTGAGAGTTCCTTAACTCATCTACATCCCCATTATAAATCTGTAAGGGTCCTGGCATGCCAAACAAGATTTTAACTGCTGTAAAACATGACTCAAAATGACACCTGTTTAATTCAGAAACCATATTTCATCTATAACATTTAGAGATCCAACACCATCCATGGACTAAACATTTTAACATTTAAACTAAAAACCAATGGAGGGAGGACTTTCCTCTCGCGCCCTTTGGCAAACTTGGAACAGTGTGACCTCTGCAAAACACAAAGCTTAAGACAAAATGAGTCTCGCATTTCATGCTGAATGACCTACTTGCTTACTATTAAGCAGTCCTCGCCGGCTCCGATTCTGCGTGGGATCAACTGGAAACCAGTGAGATTTGTTTTGACGTTTAGAAGGCGCTCTTTGTTCCTCAACATCTGTGGTTCTGGCTCATAAAACAAAAAACAGCAGCGCGTGAAGGAAAGCCCTGCTGGAGAGGCGTCTTTGTGGAAGAGCACGAAACTCAACCCTCGCTGAATCTGAGAGGTCCTTCCTGCCACACCTGTTTTTCGGATGCCATCATCGGGCGGGGCTGATGGACGGCTGATCGGCTTTCTATAGATTTTCTGATAGGAACACTTTCTGATAGAAAAAAATCTGAAGGACGACAACAGTGGTACGATGGATGTGCTCACAGTGTTTAATTTTACATAACTGCAAACTCACAACATTGATTTCTTAGTGATTGTAGCGGACTAGTCGTGGGTTGTTTAAATACAAGTTCATAATCCACTAACAAAAAATTATAATTTTCTTTGCAATAACGGGGCAATATTCGGTTTTATTATTTAAGGGTCAACACAGGCCATCAAAATTGGACTCTTACTGGGTATGAATTATAAAAATTTTTTTGGGTTGAAGTAACAATCCACTCAAAATCAGGTCACGCAAACAAAACATCCGATTTGTAGGATTCAATCAAATGCATGGAGAGAAAAATAAAACACGTTCTATGGAACCCCTACAGGGGACTAAACACGATGATGAGAGGGAAACTACTGTTTCTTCAATACTTTCTCCGTTATATCATTGGGGTCATTATTTTAACCTGTATATAAATTGCACGCATCAGGGAGCCGCTATTAGGGCCCTATGAAATCCGTTTAATTTTTTCCTAAATTACGGTTTATTTTTTCCCAAATTCAGTTTTTTCCGTTTTAATTTTTATGGAATTCATGTTTTTTTTCTGTTTTAATTTTTCCCTGACTCCTTTTTAAATAGTAGTAAATTAAAGTTTATTAAATCCAAAAGGCATGTCTTATTAATTAAAACCATGAAATGTATACATTTCAACATCGATTTAATAAAAGTTTAACAAAAATTACATGTTTTCGGGCCCTATGAAACATTTTTTATTTTTTCCTCAAATATTTTTATTGTTACTAGATTCTGTGTTTTGCCTGTCTAATTATTTGAATGCATAAAACAACTTTATTTCTTATTTTTTATTAGTTAAAGTTAGCTTTGTAATTTTTTTTTTTTCTCAGAAAATTCTGATGTGTATTTAAATTTTTCTGCGTACCACATGAAGGCATAACACATTATTTCTTTTTATATTAATACTGCAAATTAAGCCAACTTTATTTTTTGGCAACTAAGGGGATTTACTATTCAAATTAAAACATGGAAGATATGTTGTGTGATTATTTCCCTTAAAAAAGTTTGTTTCATAGCCTATTTTAGTAGTAGTCGATTCTTAGTAGATGTACATTCTACTGAAAAAATCAGACTTCAAAATCAAACCGGACTCTTTATTTCTGATGTGGTTGGCGCGTGAATATCTTTACATGTTCTGTGTATGTGATATGAGCAAGTTTTGCTCAAATCAAAACGGTCAAATGCTCATGAAGTGACTCCCTCAGAGCAGTTCTGGAGATGTTCTTCATGTTTACGCCCTCATTTAGTGAGACAGCAGACCGCTGAAGCTCATGTGTGCTTCAGTATATGTGTAGTAAATGAAAACCGCTGTGGTTCTCGCCAATTCATTGACAGAGATGCGCAGCAACATGCAGGATTCATATATTTAAATACACTTTTGCAGCTTAATAGTTACAGATATTAGTCCATATCGCGATTTGATTTAAGTGTAATGACCTACTTTTGATTAATAAATTCAAAATTTGACAAATTCTGTGACATTCCGTGGTTAAAAAAATGTTTTAAACTGTGATCCGTGTTTTGACTGGATTCCGTGATTCTGAATGCATGACTGCTTTTTAGTTTCACTCTCATCGAGATTAACATTCCTTTAAAAAAAAACCTTACTGGTGTGTGATCTTGATTATTAACAACAGGAACTGATATATTTCAAGATCAGGTCAGTGCAAGTTTCTTTCAGTTAAAAACAGCTCAGATGTACACTTTAGGCTGGGACTAGGTATTAAGCTGGGAAACCGGGGGTAGATGTTTGTCAGTGGTGCTCAGGATCTGCAAATCATTCGCTATCGTCCCAGTATCTCTCCTTCTCTTTTTGTGGTAAGTGAAATTTTATGTACTGCATGTACCACAGGCCCGCTAGCAATCTTTATTTGAGTGTTGATTTACTAGATCTTAAAAAACAACAATCTTTTGATAATTCACACTGTGTGACTGTCACTCAGCCTCTGAACGAGTAACCGATTTGTCCTCTGATTTTGCCGCATTTGTTGTTGGACCTCTATATGATTTTACAGAAGCGAAAAACACAGAATTTACAGTTTAATGTCACGGAATTTGTCAAATTTTTGAATGAATTAAGCAAAGGAGGGCAGGACACGTAGAGCAATCGGCGGATATGGACGAGTATCTGAAGAGAGGGGGGGGGGGGGGGCCAGAAAGTCGATGTAACTATGACTCCCAGGGGCGTGCGGGGCGCGTTGAAGGGCGGAGAAGGTTGATTTCATTTATTACACACATACTGAAGCGTGCATGACGCTCGCGGTGATTTCAGCTTCTGTCGTCTCACTAAATGAGGACGTAAACACATGAACAAGTTCTCCAGAACTGCTCTGAGAGTCACTTCATGAGCATTTGACCTTTTTATTTGAGTAAAAATAGCGTCATATCACATACACAGAACTGTAAAGGTATTCACGGAAACCCGTCAAAATAAAAGTCTGGTTTAATTTAAAGACAAGTATTAGAGAAATGTATTACTACTGTTCAGCAGAATGTACATAGCCTACTACTACTAAAAAGAAACATTATTTTTTAAGGAATAATCACACTACATTTCTTCCATGTTTTAATTTTAATAGTAAAGTTTGCTTAATTTTCAATAATTAAAAGATTAATTAAATTAATGTTTTACGCCTTCATTTGATAACCAGAAAAATTTCAATACACATCAGAATTTCTGAGGGAAAAAAATTTTTTTTAAGAAAAAATTGAATAAATTAAGTTGTTTTCATGAATTTAAATAATTAGACATGCTAAAACACAGAATTAGGTAACAATAAAACATATGGTGAAGAAAAAATAAAACATTTCATAGAGCCCTCAACGTAATTTTTGTTAAACTTTTAATAAATTGATGTGAAAATGTATGTTTTATGATTTTAATTAATTAGACATGCTTTTTGATTAATATAATTAATTTAACCATTAAAAAGGAGTCGAGAAAAATTAAAACGGAGAAAAAATTTTTGTTGGAATTTTAATACGGAAAAAACGGAATTTGAAAAAAAATAAAACGGAATTTAAAAAAAAAAAAAATGGAATTCATCCGCCCTATTGTTGGTGATTTCACAAAACCTGTCGGCGAGTGAAAGTCGGGGCTAAAATTGTGCCAAAACAACAGACCTTGAAGCTTTAACTGCAACAGTTAAAAGTTTAACTTTCACTCTGAAAGCTCAATAATTCTTCAGAAATATTTAAAGAGTGTAAACTTTTAGACAAACTTCTCCTAAAAAGATTAAGCCACTTCAGTTCTGCTTCAGACAAAACTTTAGTACTCCCCGAAAAAAACCCATGAAGAGTGAGAACGGCTAATCTGACTTGTGTTAGAAACACACACACACCCTTCCCCCATGAAAAGATTCCATTGTGACATTCTGAACTGCAATAGCAGTCAGCAAGAGAATGCAGCATATTCCCAACAACACTGGAATGCTTTGTTAGGGGGATATCTTTCAGCCCGCCGGCCCGGCTCGGCCAGCAGCGCACACACACACACACACACACACACACACACACACACACACACACACACACACACACACACAGACCTCAGACTCGCGTTGTATCCGAACCTAAATGCATGCAACCTTGAAACGTCCCTCCAACTGAAGAAAAGCGAAAACCCCTGCGACATTCACGACGGACTAAACAAACATCACTAGGGCGTAAGAATGATGCGAAACAAGAACTGAACTGCCACAGCGAAGGGTCGGCTGCTCGCGATGGACCTGAGCATTGTGGCCAGAGGCAACAGTATTAGGCCAAAACCGCGGCTCATAGTCCAACGCGGGGCAAATAAGAACATAAGGCATAACATCTATAACATACAGAAGCCACACTGGGCATTGCGACCGGAAATTTAACCAGTAACTTCAGGAAGAAAACAAGGCAGCTGTGCGCTAAATGTCTAAGAAGCACAGAATGCGCTTGCAGGGGCCAACACTTTAAGGTCGACAAATGGCAACCGCCAACAGAGCGAAGTGAGGTACTTTTTTTGGGAAGAACGATAACTGTCCCAAAAAAAAAGGTAAAGGGCCTTCCTAAGTGGTTTGTGGGGGTGGTGTTGGCCAGTGCAAAGGTCTAACGCATCTTCTCTGAAAGCAAGATGCCGCCGTGTGTGTGTGGGGCTAGTCGGGTATGCCTGAGAAACGGACTCAAAATGAAGAGAGTTTAGGAAGTAAAATCAAAGAAAAACAAGGTGGGGCACCACATTCACAGATATCTGTTTCGGTGTCAACACAAGGCGGGCCCCTTACTTCAGTTTGTTAATTTGCTCAGAACAAGACGTTTTGTTATACTGCATTGGCCATTGCAGGGAAAGGGGGCGGGGTAAGAATGGTAAGCATATTAATCAATCAACAAGAAGAGGGTCGTCGCATTTTTGGGGGAGGCACCAGTCAAGCCCCGCGACTGTTTAGGAACTTTCGACCCATAGGGTGGAAACTTCTGCGGGTACGGAAGGGGGGAAAGGGGGGAAGTAAGATTTCGGAAAAACATGGGTGTAAGACCTGGTTGAGGAATTCGTTTTTAAGGAATGCTGTGGGGGAACAAATGCAAAGAAGCAAATTCAAAGGGCGCAAGACCAGCAGGCGCACGAGGTGTGGACGCCATGTCATTTTCATTAAGATAACAGACAAACACACAAAAAAAGATGGGGCTTTCACAGCCGCCCAAATGCAGAAAAGAGGGCAAAGCGAGGGCGCACACAGGGCAAAATCCTCACCTGCGCTTATAAAGCTTGATGCAAAATTGCGAATAGCAGGTCGCAAAAAAAAAAAAAAACTGGCTCAATTCCGGGCGGATCATGAGAGAGAAAGCACCGGTTTACATAACGAGCACTGCGGCGAGCGTGCACTTAACCAACGAGGCCGGGGTGTGGCTGGTGGTCGGGCCCATTCCCATTAACGTGTCTCGTGTGGTGGCGCCAGATGAGCAGGAAATACAGGCCACATGCGTCCGCAGAGAAGCCATGGGCCACGAGCGCAGTCAGGCGGCGACAAGACGCGAGGGCCCAGGCCATGCGCGCAGCACGGGTCAAAAGAGGGGTACAAAATCCTGGTTCAACACATGAGTTCACACAAGGGGACTAGTGACCTACCGCAGCATCGTAACAAACGATCACAGGCTCTCTGCAGCCGGTAAGAAGGTAGAAACGAACAACAGGATCGATCACGCAGTGTTAAAATTCTGTTTTTTTAAGCTTGCACACTATAGCAATACTATACATCAATTAGTGTTGTCACGGTACCAAAATTTCAGTATTCGGTAACGATACCAGTGAAAATCCATGGTTCTCGGTACCAAAGCAAAGTACAAAAATATGCTAATTAAAAAAAAAACACACTTTTTATCACTAAAAATAAAACCAATGCCATTCTTTATACTTATTTACAATTGTGTTTAAAGTTTTTCTACAAGTAATATAATTGATTCGATGACTCAGAACAGTTCTGGTGATGTTGTTTATGTATTTACGTCCTCATTATTGCAAGCGTCATGCGCTTCAGTCTATGTAGTAAACAAACCATTCATTCATTCACACAGAGATGCGCAGAACATGCAGGATTCATATTTCAACCAACTTTTGCGGCTTCTTTAAGATATTTGATTTGATTAATTTTATGCTAACTTTGACAAATTCCGTGACTGTCCATATTAAAATGTAAGTTTCGTTTTCATGACTGGATTTTGAGATTCCATCCACGGGGGCGCGGCGCGAAAGCAGAGGGCTGGAGGCGCAAGAACCGGTGGACAGGTACAGCGTACCACACGGACGTAAGAAACCGTAACCGGGTGACATTGTGCCTGTCTGGTAGTACCGGACGGTGGGACCGAAGTACCCGGGCGGGGGGGAGAGACAACACGAGCACAATAGGGGAATAAGGTGGGGGGTCTAGCAAAACAGTATGAAATGGAAAGAACAAGCCGGGGGGGCAAAAGACAGGGGATCCCGTGGAAAAAGGGAGAGAAATCGGACATCGATAAGTGGTTGGGGTGCCGGGCAAGGTACATCAAATCATAACTCATCTGTCACTGGTTAGTCAACACTGACAGGTTGCATGACATGCACTCCTTTTTAAAGGAACAGTTCCACACAAAAATTAAAATTTGCTTCATGAAGTTAGAGGGAAATTTAGCCATTTTGTCGCTTTTTCACCATGGATTGCCTGCAGTGAATGGGTGCCGTCAGAATAGAGTCAGAACAGCTGATAAAAACATCACAATAATCCACAAGGTACTCCAGTCCACGCATTTAACATACTGGAGAAGACAAAATCTTAAACAAGCCCATCATTGAGATGCTTTAACTTCAAACTGGTGTTGTCCTCCGGCTGTAAAATACAGATTCTCTGTCCATATATTGGCGGTGCCCCGCCTTTCAAGGAAAAAGGGGATTTGGTCTGAAAACAGGAGAAAAATCTGCACAGGATCAAGCACTGTTCACAAGCCAAAACAGCTCTAAACCAAATGGAGGTTGAGCTATGTATTTTGACCGGAGAAAGCAACAGTGTTAGGAGTTAAACGCTTAATGACTGAATTGTTGGGCTTACAAAACACAGCTTTTGGTTTCACAAGACATTAACTGATGGACTGGAGTGCTGTGGATTAGTGTTAGAGCACGTTTTTATCAGTGTTTGGCTCCTCCCCCATTCTGCGCAGGCGGAACGGCACCCATTCACCTGCAGAGGGCGCCATTAGTGAACAAGCGACATAATGCCTTAATTCTTTCAAATCTTGTTACAGAAACAAAACGCTTTATACATCTTGGCGTGTTTATGACCCCTTTAAAAGCCATAAACACCAATACACCCAAGTAAACGAAACCAGCACATTCACTTTGCACAGACCAAGTCAAGTTAAATTTATATGTATATGTTAATGTTTATAATATGTCAATATCTTTATGCCCGTAGTCATAGTTCCATATTCGCAGTTGGGGATTTTGCTGTGTGTGTGTGTGTGTGTGTGTGTATGTATATAGATCTACTGAGTATATCATTAATGCAGATAAAGTTTGACATACTTATATATCAAACTAAAAAGCTGGATGATAACAGTTAACATTTTTTTTTTAATCAGGCTGCTAAAATCTGCTATTGCACTATACATTATGTGATGCATTACTGGATTAATAAAAAAAAAAAAAAAAAAAAAAGGTACATTTCCAACATTTGGTCCTGGAACAAAACTCCACCGCCAAACAACCAGATCGCATCTAATGAAAACACAGAAAGCAGAACTGTTCCCGCAACCCTTTGCATCTACGTGGCGCCAAATACTTGTAACTTCACAGACTGCACCAGTGTAATTTAAGATAATGCCATAACCGGTTACACTGGTGTCCACAGGAGGAGAATAAATATCCCGAAATAGCCTGAGCTACAGCCACTAGAACTACACTGCAGGAATCTGGATCCTCCTGATGCCACAAAAATCCACAGCCATAAACCAGTCCGTGACCCCCCCTGACCACTCATTCCATGTAAAACTAACCCAAGCGCCACCTCAAAATCTGCACACTTAAGGTCCGTTACATGGGTTATAAACCTACCACTCGATACGCCCCATATGACCACAGATTAAGTCGACTGATTACACGGCGTGCATTGATCTGAGATGCAAGATGGTCCATTTCAACTCTGCCCCAGGAAGTGTCCCGACAACTTCTGACACACCTAGGAGAGCAAACACGGAACCATACCAACTAACACCTCGCCAGGGGTTTGGGGTGTGTATGACACCCGTCGGCTGTCATTAGTGTGTTAAAGGAGGCTCCAGTGAATCCTATCACTGCTTTTTCCAGGAGCGTTGAAAGGTCTCAAGCCCCAGTGTAATTTAATTGCATAGGTGGTAAAAAGTGAGTAAAGATCACGCAGCAGGTGATAGGGGAGTTTTACCAGCTCCAAAAACAGATTCCAGATAAGCCCAGAAAACCCCTTCCCAAACCTGATACCAGCACTTTAATGTCAGACTGCCATCAGTTCACTCTTAAACAGCACCGAATCACGTTGCCAACGTTATACAAACAGCATCAGTGTTTATGGACTAATCTCGTTAGCCCTTACGCCCTCTCGTTTACACGGATTGAAAAACACCGCAACTCGCAAACACCCGCGCTGCGCGGGCCGCTCCGGGGGCGGCGTGCTATTAACGGACTCGGTCCTACCTGTCATGGCATCCGGGAAAGGGCGGTTAATTTGTGAAAACGCCCGATCGGCGGTCAGATCACGGCATCGCTTACCAGCTGTTTGTCCCCACCCTCCTGTCTGTGGAGAGCGGAAATGACGCAGCGCGTCTTCCGAGCGCGCGTCCACAAATCACAGGCGCGAGCGTGCACGCCAGGCGACGCGCGCGTCCGACCACACCATAGAAAAACGTAAAAAAAAAATGAAATGGAATTGGAATTAAAGTAGATTTTCAGCTAAATATATGGTGCATTGTTGCATAACCATAGTTAAGTTTTGTTCATATATGTATAATATCTAATGATAATAATAAATATAATACATTATTATTATCCATATACGAAGTTTTTAATCTGCGTTTTATTTTGATTTTATTTATTTGATTATAGCGGTGATGATTTATCGAACATGTTGCTTCATTCTTAATTTATGTATGTATTTATTTATAATTATATTTTAGAAAAGCACTCATTTAATTTTATTTTATTAACACAGCATCAGATTACTGAAGAGTTTTTTTTATTTATTGCAACAAGACAACGTAAGACACAACCGCCAGAATGAACAGAAAATGTACATATATTAACAAGCACATAAAAGACAGAACAATACATTAAAATAATAAATGTTCTGGAAGAGTTTGAGACTGTGTTTGGATGGACTCCTGTGTCCTCTAGTGTTCAGTTTATCAACAAACACAATTTTCAGTGTCTTTTTCTTGTCGATAGGTGGCGCGACATTATTTATTTATTTATTTATTGCCATTTTAAAATAACTGCAATATTTTATTTATTATTTTATTATTATTATTATTTAGTATATAATATACACATTTATTGGCGTTTAAAAATAACTGCAATATTTTTGTGTGTTGTGTGTGTGTAAATGTGGTATGTACACTGGTGTGTCTGTGTTGTACGGGTTGGTGTGTGTGTAGCATAAAAGATGTACAGTAATGATATGTGTGTGTGTTGTGTGTGTGTGTGTGTGTGTGTGTGTGTGTGTGTGTGTGGGATGTATAGCTTGTGTGTCGTGTTTGTGATGTGT
>NW_024879334.1:490033-518303 GCF_018340385.1 Cyprinus carpio
AGCATTTGAACAGAGAAAGATTTGTTTTTTTCAGCACTTGTGGCCTTTCTTTCTGTTCACTTGCTTAGTTGCACTAACAGAGTGTTTCTGTTTTCAGAAACGCTAAACTGAGCGTTTTTATGCTTAGAAGCTCAAACATATGTGCAAGATCATGAAAGTAGTAACTCACTGAAATCTGTTGTTCTACATTGCTGAATCATTTTATTTAAGATGTTAGAAACATCTTTAATGTGGGCAAGCTTTAGTCTTAACTTTGCACAAACTATCATTCTCTAACAGAGAAAGAGAGTTTTCAGCACTTGTGGCCTTTCTTTCTTTTCATTTGCTTATTTGCACTAACAGAGTGTTACTGTTCACAGAAAGCGCTAAACTGAGCGTTTTATGCTTAGAAAGCTCAAACATATGTGCAAGATCATGAAAGTAGTAACTCACTTGAAATCTGTTTTCTGCATTGACAAGAAACACTTCATGTAAGATGTCAGAAACATCTTTAATGTGGCAAGCTTTTAGTCTTAACTTTGCACAAACTAATCATTCTCTAACAGAGAAAGAAGGTTTTCAGCACTTTTGGCCTTTCTTTCTGTTCATTTGCTTAGTTGCACTAACAGAGTGTTACTGTTCACAGAAAGCGCTAAACTGAGCGTTTTATGCTTAGAAGCTCAAACATATGTGCAAGGTCATGAAGGTAGTAACTTACTGAAATCTATTTTTCTACAATGCTAAAACAATTCATTTAACGTGTTAGAAACATATTTAATGTGGGCAAGCTTTAGTCTTAACTTTGCATAAATTATCATTCTCTAACAGAGAAATAAGGTTTTCAGCACTTGTGGCCTTTCTTTCTGTTCATTTGCTTAGATGCACTTATAGAGTGTTACTGTTCACAGAAACGCTAAACTGAGCGTTTTATGCTTAGAATCTCAAACATATGTTCATGATCATAAAACTAGCATCTCACTGAAATCTGTGTTCTGCATTGCTGAATCATTTTATTTAAAGATGTTAGAAACATCTTTAATGTGAAGATGTAATCTGTGTTCTGCATTGCTGAATCATTTTATTTAAAGATGTTAGAAACATCTTTAATGTGGGCAAGCTTTAGTCTTAATTTTGCACAAACTATCATTCTCTAACAGAGAAAGAAGGTTTTCAGCACTTGGTTGGCCTTTCTTTCTGTTAATTTGCTTAGTTGCACTAACAGAGTGTTACTGTTCACAGAAAGCGCTAAAATGAGCGTTTTTATGCTTAGAAGCTCAAACATATGTTCATGATCATAAAACTTGTAACTCACTGAAATCTGTTTTTCTGCATTGCTCAAACATTTCATTTAAAGATGTTAGAAACACCTTTAATGTGGGCAAGCTTTAGTCTTAACTTTGCACAAACTATCATTCTCTAACAGAGAAATAAGGTTTTCAGCACTTGTGGCCTTTCTTTCTGTTCATTTGTTTAGTTGCACTTACAGAGTGTTACTGTTCACAGAAACGCTAAATTGAGCGTTTTATGCTTAGAATCTCAAACATATGTTCATGATCATAAAACTAGTAACTCTCTGAAATCTGTTTTCTGCATTGCTAAAACATTTCATTTAAAGGTATTAGAAACATCTTTAATGTGGGCAAGCTTTAGTCTTAACTTTTCACAAACTATCATTCTCTAACAGAGAGAGAATGTTTTCAGCACTTGTGGCCTTTCTTTTTGTTCATTTGCTTAGTTGCACTAACAGAGTGTTTCTGTACACAGAAGCGATAAACTGAGCGTTTTATGCTTAGAATCTCAAACATATGTTAATGATCATAAAACTAGTAACTCACTGAAATCTGTGTTCTGCATTGCTCAAACATTTCATTTAAAGATGTTGGAAACATCTTTAATGTGGGCAAGCTTTAGTCTTAACTTTGCACAAACTATCATTCTCTAACACAGAGAGAAGGTTTTCAGCACGTGCATGCTTTCTTTCTGTTCATTTGCATAGTTGCACTAACAGAGTGTTACTGTTCACAGAAAGCGCTAAACTGAGCGTTTTATGCTTAGAATCTCAAACAATATGTTCATGACAGAGTGTTACTGTTCACAGAAAGCGCTAAACTTATGGTTTTATGAATAATTTTCTTTAAAGATGTTAGAAACATCTTTAATGTGGGCAAGCTTTATTCTTAACTTTGCACAAACTATCATTCTCTAACAGAGAAAGAAGGGTTTCAGCACTTGCATGCTTTCTTTCTGTTCATGTGCTTAGTTGCACTAACAGAGTGTTACTGTTCACAGAAAGCGCTAAACTGAGCGTTTTATGCTTAGAATCTCAAACATATGTTCATGATCATAAAACTAGCATCTCACTGAAATCTGTGTTCTGCATTGCTGATTCATTTCATTTAAAGATGTTAGAAACATCTTTAATGTGGGCAAGCTTTTGTCTTAACTTTGCACAAACTATCATTCTCTAACAGATAAATAAGGTTTTCAGCACTTGTGGCCTTTCTTTCTGTTCATTTGATTAGTTGCACTAACAGAGTGTTACTGTTCACAGAAAGCGCTAAACTGAGCGTTTTATGCTTAGAATCTCAAACATATGTTCATGTTCATAAAACTTGTATCTCACTGTAATCTGTGTTTTGCATTGCTGAAACATTTTATTTAAAGATGTTAGAAACATGTTTAATGTGGGCAAGATTTAGTCTTAACTTTGCACAAACTATCATTCTCTAACAGAGAAAAAAGGTTTTCAGCACTTGCATGCTTTCTTTATGTTCATTTGCTTAGTTGTACTAACAGAGTGTTACTGTTCACAGAAAGCGCTAAACTGAGCGTTTTATGTTTAGAATCTCAAACATATGTTCATGATCATAAAACTAGTAACTCACTGCAATCTGTTTTCTGCATTGCTAAAAACATTTCATTTAAAGATGTAAGAAACATCTTTAATGTGGGCAAGCTTTAGTCTTAACTTTGCACAAACTATCATTCTCTAACAGAGAAAGAAGGTTTTTCAGCACTTGCATGCTTTCTTTCTGTTCATTTGCTTAGTTGGACTAACAGAGTGTTACTGTTCACAGAAAGCGCTAAACTGAGCGTTTTATGCTTAGAATCTCAAACATATGTTCGTGATCATAAAACTAGCATCTCACTGAAATCTGTGTTCCTGCATTGCTGAATCATTTTATTTAAAGATGTTAGAAACATCTTTAATGTGGGCAAGCTTTAGTCTTAACTTTGCACAAACTATCATTCTCTAACAGAGAAAGAAGGTTTTCAGCACTTGCATGCTTTCTTTCTGTTCATTTGCTTAGTTGCACTAACAGAGTGTTACTGTTCACAGAAAGCGCTAAACTGAGCGTTTTATGCTTAGAATCTCAAACATGTTCATGATCATAAAAACTAGTAACTCACTGAAATCTGTTTTTTGGATTGCTCAAACATTTCATTTAAAGATATTAGAAACATCTTTAATGTGGGCAAGCTTTAGTCTTAACTTTGCACACACTATCATTCTCAAACAGAGAAAGAAGGTTTTCAGCACTTGCATGCTTTCTTTATGTTCATTTGCTTAGTTGCACTAACAGAGTGTTACTGTTCACAGAAAGCGCTAAACTGAGCGTTTTATGCTTAGAATCTCAAACATATGTTCATGATCATAAAAACTTGTATCTCACTGTAATCTGTGTTTTGCATTGCTGAATCATTTTATTTAAAGATGTTAGAAACATCTTTAATATGGGCAAGCTTTAGTCTTAACTTTGCACAAACTATCATTCTCTAACAGAGAAAGAAGGTTTTCAGCCCTTGTATGCTTTCTTTCTGTTCATTTGCTTAGTTGCACTAACATAGTGTTACTGTTCACAGAAAGCGCTAAACTGAGCGTTTTATGCTTAGAATCTCAAACATATGTTCATGATCATAAAACTAGCAACTCACTGAAATCTGTGTTCTGCATTGCTAAAACATTTTAATTTAAAGATGTTAGAAACATCTTTAATGTGGGCAAGCTTTAGTCTTAACGTTGCACAAACTATCATTCTCTAACAGAGAAAGAAGGTTTTCAGCACTTGTGTGCTTTCTTTCTGTTCATTTGCTTAGTTGCACTAACAGAGTGTTACTGTTCACAGAAAGCGCTAAACTGAGCGTTTTTTATGCTTAGAATCTCAAACATATGTTCATGATCATAAAACTAGCATCTCACTGAAATCTGTTTTCTGCATTGCTGAAACATTTTATTTGAAGATGTTAGAAACATCTTTAATGTGGGCAAGCTTTAGTCTTAACTTTGCACAAACTATCATTCTCTAACAGAGAAAAACAGTTTTCAGCACTTGTGGCCTTTCTTTCTGTTCATTTGCTTAATTGCACTAACAGAGTGTTACTGTTCACAGAAAGCGCTAAACTGAGCGTTTTTATGCTTATAATCTCAAACATATGTTCATGATCATAAAACTAGTAACTCACTGAAATATGTGTTCTGCATTGCTGAAACATTTCATTTAAACATGTTAGAAACATCTTTAACGTGGGCAAGCTTTAGTCTTAACTTTGCACAAACTATCATTCTCTAACAGAGAAAGAAGGTTTTCAGCACTTGCATGCTTTCTTTCTGTTCAGTTGCTTAGTTGCACTAACAGAGTGTTACTGTTCACAGAAAGCGCTAAACTGAGCGTTTTATGCTTAAAATCTCAAACATATGTTCATGATCATAAAACTAGTAACTCACTGAAATCTGTTTTCTGCATTGCTAAAACATTTCATTTAAAGATGTTAGAAACATCTTTAATGTGGGCAAGCTTTAGTCTTAACTTTGCACAAACTATCATTCTCTAGAGAAAGAAGGTTTTCAGCACTTGCATGCTTTCTTTATGTTCATTTGCTTAGTTGCACTAACAGAGTGTTACTGTTCACAGAAAGCGCTAAACTGAGCGTTTTATGCTTAGAATCTCAAACATATGTTCATGATCATAAAACTAGTAACTCACTGAAATCTGTTTTTTTCTGCATTGCTGCAAACATTTCATTTAAAGATGTTAGAAACATCTTTAATGTGGGCAAGCTTTAGTCTTAACTTTGCACAAACTATCATTTTCTTACAGAGAAAGAAGGTTTTTAGCACTTGCATGCTTTCTTTCTGTTCATTTGCTTAGTTGCACTAACAGAGTGTTACTGTTCACAGAAACGCTAAACTGAGCGTTTTATGCTTAGAATCTCAAACATATGTTCATGATCATAAAACTAGCATCTCACTGAAATCTGTGTTCTGCATTGCTGAATCATTTTATTTAAAGATGTTAGAAACATCTTTAATGTGGGCAAGCTTTAGTCTTAACTTTGCACAAACTATCATTCTCTAACAGAAAGAGAAGGTTTTCAGCACTTGCATGCTTTTTTTCTGTTCATTTGCTTAGTTGCACTAACAGAGTGTTACTGTTCACAGAAAGCACTAAACTGAGCGTTTTATGCTTAGAATCTCAAACATATGTTCATGATCATAAAACTAGTATCTCACTGAAATCTGTGTTCTGCATTGCTGAATCATTTTATTTAAAGATGTTAGAAACATCTTTAATGTGGGCAAGCTTTAGTGTTTTATTTTTAAAATCTATAATTTTTTTTCATGAAAAAAGAAGGTTTTCAGCACTTGCATGCTTTCTTTTTGTTCTTTTCATTTGCTTAGTTGCACTAACAGAGTGTTACTCTTCACAAGAAACGCTAAACTGAGCGTTTTATGCTTAGAATCTCAAACATATGTTCATGATCATAAAACTAGCATCTCACTGAAAATCTGTGTTCTGCATTGCTGAATCATTTTATTTAAAGATGTTAGAAACATCTTTAATGTTGGCAAGCTTTAGTCTTAATTTTGCACAAACTATCATTCTCTAACAGAGAAATTAGGTTTTCAGCACTTGCATACTTTCTTTCTGTTCATTTGCTTAGTTGCACTAACAGAGTGTTTCTGTACACAGAAGCGATAAACTGAGCATTTTATGCTTAGAATCTCAAACATATGTTCATGATCATAAAACTAGCATCTCATTCAAATCTGTGTTCTGCATTGCTGAATCATTTTATTTAAAGATGTTAGAAACATCTTTAATGTGGGCAAGCTTTAGTCTTAACTTTGCACAAACTATCATTCTCTAACAGAGAAAAGAAGGTTTTCAGCACTTGTGTTTTCTTTCTGTTCATTTGCTTAGTTGCACTAACAGAGTGTTACTGTTCACAGAAAGCGCTAAACTGAGCGTTTTATGCTTAGAATCTCAAAAACTGTTAATGATCATAAAACTAGCAATCTCACTGAAAATCTGTTTTTTTCTGCATTGCTGAATCAAACATTTAAGATTTTAAAGATTTTAGAAACTTCTTTAATGTGGGCAAGCTTTATTCTTAACTTTGCACAAACTATCATTCTCTAACAGAGAAAGAAGGTTTTCAGCACTTTCTTTTCTTTCTTTCTGTTCATTTGCTTAGTTGCACTAACAGAGTGTTACTGTTCACAGAAAGCGCTAAACTGAGCGTTTTTATGCTTAGAATCTCAAACATATGTTCATAGATCATAAAACTAGTAACTCACTGAAATCTGTTTTCTGCATTGCTAAAACATTTCATTTAAAGATGTTAGAGACATCTTTCATGTGGGCAAGCTTTAGTCTTAACTTTGTACAAAAACTATCATTCTCTAACAGAGAAAAGGTTTTCAGCACTATTGTGCTTTCTTTCTGTTCATTTGCTTAGTTGCACTAACAGAGTGTTACTGTTCACAGAAACGCGCTAAACTGAGCGTTTTATGCTTAGAATCTCAAACATATGTTCATGATCATAAAACTAGCATCTCTCTGAAATCTGTGTTCTGCATTGCTGATTCATTTTATTTAAAGATGTTAGAAACATCTTTAATGTGGGCAAGCTTTAGTCTTAACTTTGCACAAACTATCATTCTCTAACAGAGAAAGAAGGTTTTCAGCAGCACTTGCATGCTTTCTTTCTTTCTGTTCATTTGCTTAGTTGCACTAACAGAGTGTTGCTGTTCACAGAAAGCGCTTAACTGAGCGTTTTATGCTTAGAATCTCAAACATATGTTCATGTTTCTTTCTGTTCTTTTGATTAGTTGAAATATGTTTTTTTTATTGTTGAAACATTTCATTTAAAGATGTTAGAAACATCTTTAATGTGGGCAAGCTTTAGTCTTAACTTTGCACAAACTATCATTCTCTAACAGAGTAAAGAAGGTTTTCAGCACTTGCATGCTTTCTGTCTGTTCATTTGATTAGTTGCACTAACAGAGTGTTACTGTTCACAGAAAGCGCTAAACTGAGCGTTTTATGCTTAGAGTCTCAAAACATATGTTCATGATCATAAAACTAGTAACTCACTGAAATCTGTGTTTTGCATTGCTCAAACATTTCATTTAAAGATGTTAGAAACATCTTTAATGTGGGCAAGCTTTAGTCTTAACTTTGCACAAACTATCATTTTCTTACAGAGAAAGAAGGTTTTCAGCACTTGCATGCTTTCTTTCTGTTCATTTGCTTAGTTGCAATAAAAGAGTGTTACTTTTCACAGAAAGCGCTAAACTGAGCGTGTTATGCTTAGAATCTCAAACATATGTTCATGATCATAAAACTAGTAACTCACTGAAATCTGTTTTTTTCTGCATTGCTGAATCATTTTATTTAAAGATGTTAGAAAAATCTTTAATGTGGGCAAGCTTTAGTCTTTACTTTGCACAAACTATCATTCTCTAACAGAGAAAGAGAGTTTTCAGCACTTGTGGCCTTTCTTTCTGTTCATTTGCTTAGTTGCACTAACAGAGTGTTTCTGTACACAGAAACGCTAAACTGAGCGTTTCATGCTTAGAATCTCAAACATATGTTCATGATCATAAAACTAAAAACTCACTGAAATCTGTTCTGCATTGCTGAATCATTTCATTTAAAGATGTTATTAATGTGGGCAAGATTTAGTCTTAACTTTGCACAAACTATCATTCTCTAACAGAGAAAGAATATTTTCAGCACTTGCATGCTTTCTTTCTGTTCATTTGCTTAGTATGCACTAACAGAGTGTTACTGTTCACAGAAAGCGCTAAACTGAGCGTTTTATGCTTATAATCCTCAAACATATGTTCATGATCATAAAACTAGCATCTCACTGAAATCTGTTTTCTGCATTGCTGAAACATATCATTTTATTTAAAGATGTTAGAAACATCTTTAATGTGGGCAAGCTTTAGTCTTAACTTTGCACAAACTATCATTCTCTAAAAGAGAAAGAAGGTTTTCAGCACTTGCATGCTTTCCTTCTGTTCATTTGCTTAGTTGCACTAACAGAGTGTTACTGTTCACAGAAAGCGCTAAACTGAGCGTTTCTATGCTTAGAATCTCAAACATATGTTCATGATCATAAAACTAGTAAATCTCACTGAAATCTGTTTTCTGCATTGCTGAAACATTTTATTTAAAGATGTTAGAAACATCTTTAATGTGGGCAAGATTTAGTCTTAACTTTGCACAAACTATCATTCTCGAAAAGAGAAATAAGGTTTTCAGCACTTGCATGCTTTCTTTCTGTTCATTTGATTAGTTGCACTAACAGAGTGTTACTGTTCACAGAAAGCGGTAAACTGAGCGTTTTATGCTTAGAATCTCAAACATATGTTCATGATCATAAAACTAGTAATCTCACTGAAATCTCTGTGTTCTGCATTGCTGAAACTTTTTATTTAAAGATGTTAGAAACATCTTTAATGTGGTCAAGCTTTAGTCTTAATTTTGCACAAACTATCATTCTCTAACAGAGAAAGAAGGTTTTCAGCACTTGTGGCCTTTTCTTTCTGTTCATTTGCTTAGTTGCACTAACAGAGTGTTACTGTTCACAGAAAGCGCTAAACTGAGCGTTTTTTTTATGCTTAGAATCTCAAACATGTGTTCATGATCATAAAACTAGTAACTCACTGAAATCTGTTTTCTGCATTGCTAAAAACATTTCATTTAAAGATGTTAGAAACATCTTTAATGTGGGCAAGCTTTAGTCTTAACTTTGCACAAACTATCATTCTCTAACAGAGAAAGAAGGTTTTTTCAGCACTTGCATGCTTTTTTTCTGTTCATTTGCTTATTTGCACTAACAGAGTGTTACTGTTCACAGAAAGCGCTAAACTGAGCGTTTTATGCTTAAAAGTCTCAAACATATGTTCATGATTGTTAATTTGGTTATCTCACTGAAATCTGTGTTCTGCATTGCTGATTCATTTTATTTAAAGATGTTAGAAACATCTTTAATGTGGGCAAGCTTTAGTCTTAACTTTGCACAAACTATCATTCTCTAAAAGAGAAATAAGGTTTTCAGCACTTGTGGCCTTTCTTTCTGTTCATTTGCTTAGTTGCTCTAACAGAGTGTTAGCTGTTCACAGAAAGCGCTAAACTGAGCGTTTTATTTTATGTTCATGATTAGAATCTCAAACATATGTTTGCATTGCTGATCATAAAAAAGTAGTAACTCACTGAAATCTGTTTTTCTTTTGCATTGTTTAAAACATTTCATTTAAAGATGTTAGAAACATCTTTAATGTGGGCAAGCTTTAGTATTAACTTTGTTGAAATTATGATTTAGAACACTAACTTTCATTTTCTAACAGAGAATAGCAGGTTTTCAGCACTTGCATGCTTTCTTTCTGTTCATTTGCTTAGTTGCACTAACAGAGTGTTACTGTTCACAGAAAGCGCTAAACTGAGCGTTTTATGCTTAGAATCTCAAACATATTTTCATGATCATAAAACTAGTAACTCACTGAAATCTGTGTTCTGCATTGCTGAAACATTTTATTTAAAGATGTTAGAAACATATTTAATGTGGGCAAGCTTTAGTCTTAACTTTGCACAAACTATCATTCTCTAACAGAGAAAGAAGGTTTTCAGCACTTGCATGCTTTCTGTTCATTTGCTTAGTTGCACTAACAGAGTGTTACTGTTCACAGAAACGCTAAATTGAGCGTTTTATGCTTAGAATCTCAAACATATGTTCATGATCATAAAACTAGCATCTCACTGAAATCTGTGTTCTGCATTGCTGAATCATTTTATTTAAAGATGTTAGAGACATCTTTAATGTGGGCAAGCTTTATTCTTAACTTTGCACAAACTATCATTCTCTAACAGAGAAAGAAGGTTTTCAGCACTTGCATGCTTTCTTTCTGTTCATTTGCTTAGTTGCACTAACAGAGTGTTACTGTTCACAGAAAGCGCTAAAGAAACTCTAAACTGAGCGTTTTATGCTTAGAATCTCAAACATATGTTCATGATGATAAAACTAGCATCTCACTGAAACTGAAATCTTTTTTTCTAGAAACATTTCTGCATTTTCTTAAATTTTTTAATTTAAAGATGTTAAAACATCTTTAATGTGGGCAAGTTTTAAGCTTTTAGTCTTAACTTTGCACAAACTATCATTCTCTAACAGAGAAAAAAAAGGTTTTCAGCACTTTGCTATCTTTCTTTCTGTTCACTTGCATGCAGGTTTTAAGCACATGTTGCTTAGTTGCACTAACAGAGTGTTACTGTTCACAGAAAGCGCTAAACCTGCGCTTTTTATGCTTAGAATCTCAAACATATGTTCATGATCAAAAAACTAGTAACTCACTGAAATCTGTTTTTTCTGCATTGCAAAAATTTCACTTTTCATTTAAAGATGTTAGAAACATCTTTAATGTGGGCAAGCTTTAGTCTTAACTTTGCACAAACTATCATTCTCTAACAGAGAAAGAAGGTTTTCAGCACTTGCATGCTTTCTTTCTGTTCATTTGCTTAGTTGCACTAACAGAGTGTTACTGTTCACAGAAAGCGCTAAACTGAGCGTTTTTATGCTTAGATGCTCAAACATATGTTCATGATTATAAAACTAGTATCTCACTGAAATCTGTTTTTTTCTGCATTGCTAAATCATTTTTATTTAAAGATGTTAGAAACATCGTTAATGTGGGCAAGCTTTAGTCTTAACTTTGCACACACTATCATTCTATAACGGAGAAAGAAGGTTTTCAGCACTTGCATGCTGTTCTTTCTGTTCATTTGCTTAGTTGCACTAACAGAGTGTTACACTTAGAAGCGCTAATCTGAGCGTTTTATGCTTAGAATCTCAAACATATGTTCATGATCAAAAAACTAGCATCTCACTGAAATCTGTGTTCTGCATTGCTAAAATCATTCATTTAAAGATGTTAGAAACATCTTTAATGTGGGCAAGCTTTAGTCTTAACTTTGCACAAACTATCATTTTCTTACAGAGAAAGAAGGTTTTCAGCACTTGTGTTTTCTTTCTGTTCATTTTTCTTCATTTGCTTAGTTGCACTAACAGAGTGTTACTGTTCACAGAAAGCGATAAACTGAGCGTTTTATGCTTAGAATCTCAAACATATGTTCATGATCATAAAACTAGTAACTCACTGTAATCTGTGTTTTGCATTGCTCAAACATTTTCATTTAAAGATGTTAGAAACATCTTTAATGTGGGCAAGCTTTAGTCTTAACTTTGCACAAACTATCATTCTCTAACAGAGAAAGAAGGTTTTCAGCACTTTGCATGCTTTCTTTCTGTTCATTTGCTTAGTTGCACTAACAGAGTGTTACTGTTCACAGAAACGCTAAACTGAGCTTTTTATGCTTAGAATCTCAAACATATGTTCATGATCATAAAAACTAGCATCTCACTGAAATCTGTGTTCTGCATTGCTGAATCATTTTATTTAAAGATGTTAGAAACATCTTTAATGTGGGCAAGCTTTAGTCTTAACTTTGCACAAACTATCATTCTCTAACAGAGAAAGAAGGTTTTCAGCAGCACTTTGCTGCTTTCTTTCTGTTCATTTGCTTAGTTGCACTAACAGAGTGTTACTGTTCACAGAAAGCGCTAAACTGAGTTTTTTATTTTATGCTTAGAATCTCAAACATATGTTCATGATCATAAAAACTAGTATCTCACTGAAATCTGTTTTCTGCATTGCGAAACATTTCATTTAAAGATGTTAGAAACATCTTTAATGTGGGCAAGGCTTTAGTCTTAACTTTGCACAAACTATCATTCTCTAACAGAGAAAAGTTTTTTTTTCAGCACTTGCATGCTTTCTTTCTGTTCATTTGCTTAGTTGCATTTACGGAGTGTTACTGTTCACAGAAAGCGCTAAACTGAGCGTTTTATGCTTAGAATCTCAAACATGTGTGTAATCATGATCATAAAACTAGTATCTCACTGAAATCTGTTTTTTCTGCATTGCTAAAACATTTCATTTAAATATGTTAGAAACATCTTTAGTGTGGGCAAGCTTTACTCTTAGCTTTGCACAAACTATCATTCTCTAACAGAGAAAGAAGTTTTTCAGCACTTTGCATGCTTTCTTTCTGTTCATTTGCTTAGTTGCACTAACAGAGTGTTACTGTTCATAGAAAGCACTAAACTGAGCGTTTTATGCTTAGAATCTCAAACATATGTTCATTGATCATAAAACTAGTAACTCACTGAAATCTGTGTTCTGCATTGCTGAAAACATTTCATTTAAAGATGTTAGAAACATCTTTAATGTGGGCAAGCTTTAGTCTTAACTTTGCACAAACTATCATTCTCTAAACAGAGAAAGATAAGCTTCAGCACTTTGCATGCTTTCTTTCTGTTCATTTGCTTAGTTGCACTAACAGAGTGTTACTGTTCACAGAAAGCGCTAAACTGAGCGTTTTATGCTTAGAAGCTCAAACATATGTTCATGATCATAAAACTAGTAACTCACTGAAATCTGTGTTCTGCATTGCTGAATCATTTTATTTAAAGATGTTAGAGACATCTTTAATGTGGGCAAGCTTTAGTCTTAACTTTGCACAAACTATCATTCTCTAACAGAGAAAGAAAGTTTTCAGCACTTGCATGCTTTCTTTATGTTCATTTGCTTAGTTGCCCTAACAGAGTGTTTCTGTTCACAGAAGCGATGAACTGAGCGTTTTATGCTTAGAATCTCAAACATATGTTCATGATCATAAAAACTAGTAATCTCACTGAAATCTGTGATCTGCTTTGCTGAATCATTTCATTTAAAGATGTTAGAAACATCTTTAATGTGGGCAAGCTTTAGTCTTAACTTTGCACAAACTATCATTCTCTTACAGAGAAAGGAGGTTTTCAGCACTTGCTTGCTTTCTTTCTGTTCATTTGTATAGTTGCACTAACAGAGTGTTACTGTTCACAGAAAGCGCTAAACTGAGCGTTTTATTCTTAGAAGCTCAAAATATGTTCATGATCATCATGAAATAAAGTAACTCATAGCATCTCACTTAAATCTGTGTTCTGCATTGCTAAAATGTATTTCATTTAAAGATGTTAGAAACATCTTTAATGTGGGCAAGCTTTAGTCTTAACTTTGCACAAACTATCATTCTCTAACAGAGAAAGAAGTTTTTCAGCACTTGCATGCTTTCTTTCTGTTCATTTGCTTAGTTGCACTAACAGAGTGTTACTGTTCAACAGAAAGCGCTAAACTGAGCGTTTTTTATGCTTAGAATCTCAAACATATGTTCATGATCATAAAACTAGTAACTCACTGAAATCTGTTTTTCTGCATTGCAAAAAACATTTCATTTAAAGATGTTAGAAACATCTTTAAATGTGGGCAAGCTTTAGTCTTAACTTTGCACAAACTATCATTCTCTAACAGAGAAAGAGAGTTTTCAGCACTTGTGGCCTTTCTTTATGTTCATTTGCTTAGTTGCCCTAACAGAGTGTTACTGTTCACAGAAAGCGCTAAACTGAGCGTTTTATGCTTAAAATCTCAAACATATGTTCATGATTTCTTTATTTTCATTTGCTTAGTTGCCCTAACAGAGTCATTGCTAAAACATTTCATTTAAAGATGTTAGAGACATCTTTCATGTGGGCAAGCTTTAGTCTTAACTTTGCACAAACTATCATTCTAACCAGAGAAAGAAGGTTTTCAGCACTTGCATGCTTTCTTTCTGTTCATTTGCTTAGTTGCACTAACAGAGTGTTACTGTTCACAAAAGCGCTGAACTGAGCGTTTTATGCTTAGAATCTCAAACATATGTTCATGATCATAAAACTAGCATCTCACTGAAATCTGTTTTTTCTGCAATGCTGAATCATTTTATTTAAAGATGTTAGAAACATCTTTTAAAGTGGGCAAGCTTTAGTCTTAACTTTGCACAAACTATCATTCTCTTACAGAGAAAGATGGTTTTCAGCACTTGTGTGCTTTCTTTCTGGTTCATTTGCTTAGTTGCACTAACAGAGTGTTACTGTTCACAGAAAGTGCTAAACTGAGAGCGTTTGAGCATGCTTAGAATCTCAAACATATGTTCATGATCATAAAACTAGTAACTCACTGAAATCTGTTTTTTCTGCATGCTAAAAACATCTTCATTTAAAGATGTTAGAAACAGCTTTAATGTGGGCAAGCTTTAGTTTTAACTTTGCAAAAACTATCATTCTCTAACAGAGAAAGAAGATTTTCAGCACTTGCACTGCTTTCTTTCTGTTCATTTGCTTAGTTGCACTAACAGAGTGTTACTTTTCAAAGAAAGTGCTAAACTGAGCGTTTTATGCTTAGAATCTCAAACATATGTTCATGATCATAAAACTAGTAACTCACTGAAATCTGTGTTTTTCTGCATTGCTAAAACATTTTATTTAAAGGTGTTAGAAACATCTTTAATGTGGGCAAGATTTAGTCTTAAATTTACACAAACTATCATTCTCTAACAGAGAAAGAAGGTTTTCAGCACTTGCATGCTTTCTTTCTGTTCATTTGCTTAGTTGCACTACAGACAGAGTGTTACTGTCACAGAACAGAAAGCGCTAAACTGAGCGTTTTTTTATGCTTAGAATCTCAAACATATGTTCATGATCATAAAAACTAGTAACTCACTGAAATCTGTTTTTCTGCATTGCTGCAAACATTTCATTTAAAGATGTTAGAAACATCTTTAATGTGGGGGAAAGCTTTAGTCTTAACTTTGCACAATCTATCATTCTCTAACAGAGAAATTAGGTTTTCAGCACTTGCATGCTTTCTTTCTGTTCATTTGCTTAGTTGCACTAACAGAGTGTTTCTGTACACAGAAGCGATAAACTAAGCGACTTATGCTTAGAATCTCAAACATATGTTCATGATCATAAAACTAGCATCTCACTGAAATCTGTGTTTTGCATTGCTCAAACATTTCATTTAAAGATGTTAGAAACATCTTTAATGTGGGCAAGATTTAGTCTTAACTTTGCACAAACTATCATTCTCTAACAGAGAAAGAAGGTTTTCAGCACTTGCAATGCTTTCTTTCTGTTCATTTGCTTAGTTGCACTAACAGAGTGTTACTGTTCACAGAAAGCGCTAAACTGAGCGTTTTATGCTTAGAATCTCAAACATATGTTCGTTCATGATCATAAAACTTGTATCTCTGTGATATGTTTTTTGTGTTTTTGTGTATTTTTTTTTTTAGATGTTTTAGAATTATTTTTTGTGTGGGAGATTTTTTGTTTTATTTATGCAAACTATCATTCTCTAACAGAGAAAGAAGGTTTTCAGCACTGCATGCTTTCTTTCTGTTCATTTGCTTAGTTGCGCTAACAGAGTGTTACTGTTCACAAAGCGCTAAACTGAGCGTTTTATGCTTAGAATCTCAAACATATGTTCATGATCATAAAACTAGTAACTCACTGAAATCTGTGTTTCTGCATTGCTAAAACATTTCATTTAAAGATGTTAGAAACATCTTTAATGTGGGCAAGCTTTAGTCTTAACTTTGCACAAACTATCATTCTTAATAACAGAGAAAGAAGGTTTTCAGCACTTGCTTGCATGCTTTTCTTTCTGTTCATTTGCTTAGTTGCACTAACAGAGTGTTACTGTTCACAGAAGCGCGCGTGCAAGGTCAAGAAAGTAGTAACTCAGTGAAATCTGTTTTTTTATAATGATAGTAGTATGTAGATGAAATGTTTTTTCTGCATTGCTAAAAACATTTCATTTAAGATTTTAGAAACACTCTTTAATGTGGGCAAGCTTTAGTCTTAACTTTGCACAAACTATCATTTTCTTACAGAGAAAGAAGGTTTTCAGCACTTGCATGCTTTCTTTCTGTTCATTTGCTTAGTTGCACTAACAGAGTGTTACTGTCCACAGAAGCGCTAGACTGAGCGTTTTATGCTTAGAATCTCAAACATATGTTCATGATCATAAAACTAGTAACTCACTGAAATCTGTGTTTTTTGCATTGCAAAACATTTCCATTTAAAGATGTTAGAAACATCTTTAATGTGGGCAAGCTTTAGCTTTAGTCTTAACTTTGCACAAACTATCATTCTCTAACAGAGAATGAAGGTTTTCAGCTGCAGCACTTGCATGCTTTATTGCAGTTTATTTGCTTAGTTGCACTAACAGAGTGTTACTGTTCACAGAAAGCGCTAAACTGAGCGTTTTATGCTTAGAATCTCAAACATATGTTCATGATCATAAAACTTGTAACTCACTGATATCTGTTTTTCTGCATTGCCAAAAACATTTCATTTAAAGATGTTAGAAACATCTTTAATGTGGGCAAGCTTTAGTCTTAACTTTGCACAAACTATCATTTTCTTACAGAGAAAGAAGGTTTTCAGCACTTGCATGCTTTCTTTCTGTTCATTTGCTTAGTTGCACTAACAGAGTGTTACTGTTCACAGAAAGCGCTAAACTGAGCGTTTTATGCTTAGAATCTCAAACATATGTTCATGATCATAAAAACTAGTAACTCACTGAAATCTGTTTTTTGCATTGCTTAAATCACATTTCATTTAAAAAATGTTAAAAACCATCTTTAATGTGGGCAAGCTTTAGTCTTAACTTTGCACAAACTATCATTCTCTAACAGAGAAAGAAGTTTTTTCAGCACTTGCATGCTTTCTTTCTGTTCATTTGCTTAGTTGCACTAACAGAGTGTTACTGTTCACAGAAGCGCGCTAAACTGAGCGTTTTATGCTTAGCATCTCAAACATATGTTCATGATCATAAAACTAGTAACTCACTGAAATCTGTGTTTTCTGCATTGCTAAGCGTTTTATGCTTAGAATCTCAAACATTTTGTTTAAGGTTTTTTTTTATGTTTGCACAAACTATCATTCTAATCTCAGAGAAAGAAGGTTTTCAGCACTTGCATGCTTTCTTTCTGTTCATTTGCTTAGTTGCACTAACAGAGTGTTACTGTCACACAAAGCGCTAAACTGATCGTTTTATGCTTAGAATCTCAAACATATGTTCATGATCATAAAAAACTTGTAACTCACTGAAATCTGTGTTTTGCATTGCTAAAACATTTCATTTAAAGATGTTAGAAAAACATCTTTAATGTGGGCAAGCTTTAGTCTTAACTTTGCACAAACTATCATTCTCTAAACAGAGCAAGAAGTTTTTTCAGCACTTGCATGCTTTCTTTCTGTTCATTTGCTTAGTTGCACTAACAGAGTGTGTTACTGTTCACAGAAAGCGCTAAACTGAGCGTTTTGTGCTTAGAATCTCAAACATATGTTCATGATCATAAAACTAGTAACTCACTGAAATCTGTTTTCTGCATTGCTGAATCATTTTATTTAAAGATGTTAGAAACATCTTTAATGTGGGCAAGCTTTAGTCTTAACTTTGAACAAACTGTCATTCTCTAACAGTGAAAGTAGGTTTGCAGCACTTGCATGCTTTATTGCAGTTCATTTGCTTAGTTGCACTAACAGAGTGTTACTGTTCACAGAAAGCGCTACACTGAGCGTTTTATGCTTAGAATCTCAAACATATGTTCATGATCAAAAAACTAGTAACTCACTGAAATCTGTTTTTCTGCATTGCTAAAACATTTCATTTCAAGATGTAGGAAACATCTTTAATGTGGGCAAGCTTTAGTCTTAACTTTGCACAAACTATCATTCTCTAGCAGAGAAAGAAGGTTTTCAGCACTTGCATGCTTTGTTTTTTCTTTTTGTTTTTTTGCTTATTTGCACTAACAGAGTGGTGCTGTTCACAGAAACGCTAAACTGAGCGTTTTATGCTTAGAATCTCAAACATATGTTCATGATCATAAAACTTGTATCTCACTGAAATCTGTGTTCTGCATTGCTGAATCATTTTATTTAAAGATGTTAGAAACATCTTTAATGTGGGCAAGCTTTAGTCTTAACTTTGCACAAACTATCATTCTCTAACAGAGAAAGAGAGTTTTCAGCACTTGCATGCTTTCTTTCTGTTCATTTGCTTAGTTGCACTAACAGAGTGTTACTGTTCACAGAAAACGCTAAACTGAGCGTTTTATGCTTAGAATCTCAAACATATGTTCATGATCATGAAACTAGCATCTCACTGTAATCTGTGTTTTGCATTGCTCAAACATTTCATTTAAAGATGTTAGAAACATCTTTAATGTGGGCAAGCTTTAGTCTTAACTTTGCACAAACTATCATTCTCTAACAGAGAAAGAAGGTTTTCAGCACTTGCATGCATGCTTTCTTTCTGTTCATTTGCTTAGTTGCACTGCAGAGTGTGTTACTGTTCACAGAAAGCGCTAAACTGAGCGTTTTATGCTTAAAATCTCAAACATATGTTCATGATCATAAAACTAGTTACTCACTGATATCTGTTTTTCTGCATTGCTAAAACATTTAATTTAAAGATGTTAGAAACATCTTTAATGTGGGCAAGCTTTAGTTTTAATTTTGAACATATTTTCATTCTCGAACAGAGAAAGAAGGTTTTCAGCACTTGCATGCTTTCTTTCTGTTCATTTGATTAGTTGCACTTACAGAGTGTTACTGTTCACAGAAAGCGCTAAACTGAGCGTTTTCTGCTTAGAATCTCAAACATATGTTCATGATCATAAAACTAGTAACTCACTGAAATATGTTTTTTGCATTGCTAAAACATTTCATTTAAAGATGTTAGAAACATCTTTAATGTGGGCAAGCTTTTGTCTTAACTTTGCACAAACTATCATTCTCTAACAGAGAAAGCAGGTTTTCAGCACTTTGCATGCTTTCCTTCTGTTCATTTGCTTAGTTGCACTAACAGAGTGTTACTGTTCACAGAAAGCGCTAAACTGAGCGTTTTTATGCTTAGAATCTCAAACATATGTTCATGATCATAAAACTAGTAACTCACTGAAATCAGTTTTTCTGCATTGCTGACAAACATTTCATTTAAAGATGTTAGAAACATCTTTAATGTGGGCAAGCTTTAGTCTTAACTTTGCACAAACTATCATTTTCTTACAGAGAAAGAAGGTTTTCAGCACTTGTGCTTCTTCTGTTTCTGTTCATTTGCTTAGTTGCACTAACAGAGTGTTTCTGTTCACAGAAAGCGCTAAACTGAGCGTTTTATGCTTAGAAGCTCAACCATAAGTTCATGATCATAAAACTAGTAACTCACTGAAATCTGTTTTCTACATTGCAAAACATTTCATTTAAGATGTTAGAAACACATTTAATGTGGGCAAGCTTTAGTCTTAACTTTGCACAAACTATCATTCTCTAACAGAGAAAGTATATTTTCAGCACTTGCATGCTTTCTTTCTGTTCATTTGCTTAGTTGCACTATCAGAGTGTTTCTGTTCACAGAGAGCGCTAAACTGAGCGTTTTATGCTTAGAATCTCAAACATATGTTCATGATCATAAAACTTGTAACTCACTGAAATCTGTTTTTTTGCATTGCTCAAACATTTCATTTAAAGATGTTAGAAACATCTTTAATGTGGGCAAGCTTTAGTCTTAACTTTGCACAAACTATCATTTTCAAACAGAGAAAGAAGATTTTCAGCACTTGCATGCTTTCTTTCTGTTCATTTACTTAGTTGCACTAACAGAGTGTTACTGTTCAAAGAAAGCACTAAACTGAGCGTTTTATGCTTAGAATCTCAAACATATGTTCATGATCATAAAACTTGTAACTCACTGAAATCTGTTTTTTGCATTGCTGAATCATTTTATTTAAAGATGTTAGAAACATCTTTAATGTGGGCAAGCTTTAGTCTTAACTTTGCACAAACTATCAATCTCTAACAGAGAGAAAGGTTTTCAGCACTTGCATGCCTTTCTTTCTGTTCATTTGCTTAGTTGCACTAACAGAGTGTTACTGTTCACAGAAAGCGCTAAACTGAGCGTTTTATGCTTAGAATCTCAAACATATGTTCATGATCATAAAACTAGTAACTCACTGAAATCTGTTTTCTGCATTGCTGTAATATTTCATTTAAGCTGTTAGAAACAATCTTTAATGTGGCCAAGCTTTAGTCTTAACTTTGCACAAACTATCATTCTCTAACAGAGAAAGGAGTTTTTTCAGCACTTGCATGCTTTCTTTCTGTTCATTTGCTTAGTTGCACTAACAGAGTGTTACTGTTCACACAGAAAGCGCTAAACTGAGCGTTTTATGCTTAGAATCTCAAACATATGTTCATGATCATTAAAAACTAGTAACTCACTGAAATCTGTGTTGTGCAATGCTGAATCATTTCATTTAAAGATGTTAGAAACATCTTTAATGTGGGCAAGCTTTAGTCTTAACTTTGCACAAACTATCATTCTCTCTAAACAGAGAAAGAAGTTGACTAAAACACTTGCATGCTTTCTTTCTGTTCATTTGCTTAGTTGCACTAACAGAGTGTTTCTGTTCACAGAGAGCGCTAAACTGAGCGTTTTATGCTTAGAATCTCAAACATATGTTCATGATCATAAAACTTGTAACTCACTGTAATCTGTTTTTGCATTGCTGAATCATTTTATTTAAAGATGTTAGAAACATTTTTAATGTGGGCAAGCTTTAGTCTTAACTTTGCACAAACTATCATTCTAAACAGAGAAAAAGGTTTTCAACACTTGCATGCTTTCTTTCTGTTCATTTGCTTAGTTGCACTAACAGAGTGTTACTGTTCACAGAAAGCGCTAAACTGAGCGTTTTATGCTTAGAATCTCAAGCATATGTTCATGATCATAAAACTTGTAACTCACTGTAATCTGTGTTCTGCATTGCTGAATCATTTCATTTAAAGATGTTAGAAACATCTTTAATGTGGGCAAGCTTTAGTCTTAATTTTGCACAAACTATCATTCTCTAACAGAGAAAAAGAAGGTTTTCAGCACTTGCATGCTTTGCTTTCTGTTCATTTGCTTAGTTGCACTAACAGAGTGTTAATGTTCACAGAAAGCGGTAAACTGAGCGTTTTATGCTTAGAATCTCAAACATATGTTCATGATCATGAAACAAGCATCTCACTGTAATCTGTGTTTTTTTCATTGCTCAAACATTTCATTTAAAGATGTTAGAAACATCTTTAATGTGGGCAAGCTTTAGTCTTAACTTTGAACAAACTATCATTCTCTAACAGAGAAAGTAGGTTTGCAGCACTTGCATGCTTTCTTTCTGTTCATTTGCTTAGTTGCACTAACAGAGTGTTACTTTTCACAGAAAGCGCTAAACTGTGCGTTTTATGCTTAGAATCTCAAACATATGTTCATGATCATAATAAAACTAATAACACACTGAAATCTGTTTTCTGCATTGCTCAAACATTTCATTTAAAGATGTTGGAAACATCCTTTAATGTGGGCTAGCTTTAGTCTTAACTTTGCACAAACTATCATTCTCTAACAGAGGAAAAAAGGTTTTCAGCACTTGCATGCTTTCTTTCTGTTCATTTGCTTAGTTGCACTAACAGAGTGTTACTGTTCACAGAAAGCGCTAAACTGAGCGTTTTTATTCTTAGAATGTCAAACATATAAGTTCATGATCATAAAACTTAGTAACTCACTGAAATCTGTGTTTTTGCATTGCTCAAACTTTTCATTTAAAGACGTTACAAACATCTTTAACGTGGGCAAGCTTTAGTCTTACCTTTGCACAAACTATCATTCTCTAACAGAGAAAGAAGGTTTTCAGCACTTGCATGCTTTCTATCTGTTCATTTGCTTAGTTGCACTAACAGAGTGTTACTGTTCACAGAAAGCGCTAAACTGAGCGTTGTATGCTTTGAATCTCAAACATATGTTCATGATCATAAAACTTGTAACTCACTGTAATCTGTGTTTTGCATTGCTCAAACATTTCATTTAAAGATGTTAGAAACATCTTTAATGTGGGCAAGCTTTAGTCTTAACTTTGCACAAACTATCATTCTCTAACTGAGAAAGAAGGTTTTTCAGCACTTGCATGCTTTTCTTTCTGTTCATTTGCTTAGTTGCACTAACAGAGTGTTACTGTTCACAGAAAGCGCGATAAACTGAGCGTTTTATGCTTAGAATATCAAACATATGTTCATGATCATAAAACTAGTAACTCACTGAAATCTGTTTTCTGCATTGTTGAAATATTTCATTTAAAGATGTTAGAAACATCTTTAATGTGGGCAAGCTTTAGTCTTAACTTTGCACAAACTATCATTCTCTAACAGAGAAAGAAGGTTTTCAGCACTTGCATGCTTTCTTTCTGTTCATTTGCTTAGTTGCACTTACAGAGTGTTACTGTTCACAGAAACGCTAAACTGAGCGTTTTATGCTTAGAATCTCAAACATATGTTCATGATCATGAAACTAGCATCTCACTGTAATCTGTGTTTTGCATTGCTCAAACATTTCATTTAAAGATGTTAGAAACATCTTTAATGTGGGCAAGCTTTAGTCTTAACTTTGCACAAACTATCATTCTCTAACATTCCAGAGAAAGAAGGTTTTCAGCACTTGCATGCTTTCTTTCTGTTCATTTGCTTAGTTGCACTAACAGAGTGTTACTGTTCACACGCTCACAGCGCTAAACTGAGCGTTTTATGCTTAGAATCTCAAACATATGTTCATGGTCATAAAAGTAGTATGTCACTGAAAATCTGTTTTCTGCATTGTTAAAAAACCTTTCATTTAAAGATGTTAGAAACATCTTTAATGTGGGCAAGCTTTAGTCTTAACTTTGCACAAAAACTATCATTCTCTAACAGAGAAAGAAGGTTTTTTTCAGCACTTGCATGCTTTCTTTCTGTTCATTTGCTTAGTTGCACTAACAGAGTGTTACTGTTCACAGAAAGCGCTAAACTGAGCGTATTAATGCTTAGAATCTCAAACATATGTTCATGATCATAAAACTAGTAACTCACTGAAATCTGTGTTTTCTGCATTGCTAAAAAACATTTCATTTAAAGATGTTAGAAACATCTTTAATGTGGGCAAGCTTTAGTCTTAATTTTTGCACAAACTATCATTCTCTAACAGAGAAAGAAGATTTTTTTCAGCACGTGCATGCTTTATTTCTGTTCATTTGCTTAGTTGCACTAACAGAGTGTTACTGTTCAAAGAGAGCGCTAAACTGAGCGTTTTTATGCTTAGAATCTCAAACATATGTTCATGATCATAAAACTTGTAACTCACTGTAATCTGTGTTTTGCATTGCTAAAACATTTCATTTAAAGATGTTAGAAACATCTTTAATGTGGGCAAGCTTTAGTCTTATCTTTGCACAAAAACTATCATTCTCTAACAGAGAAAAAGAAGGTTTTCAGCACTTGCATGGTTTCTTTCTGTTCATTTGCTTAGTTGCACTAACAGAGTGTTACTGTTCACAGAAAGCGCTAAACTGAGCGTTTTATGCTTAGAATCTCAAACATATGTTCATGATCATAAAACTAGTAACTCACTGAAATGCTGTTTTCTGATTTGCTAAAACATTGCATTTAAAGATGTTAGAAACATCTTTAATGTGGGCAAGCTTTAGTCCATGACTATGACTTTACTTTGCACAAACTATCATTCAAAGGTTTGCAGCACTTGCATGCTTTATTGCTGTTCATTTGCTTAGTTGCACTAACAGAGTGTTACTGTTCACAGAAACGCCAAACTGAGCGTTTTATGCTTAGAATCTCAAACATATGTTCATGATCATAAAACTTGTAACTCACTGAAATCTGTGTTTTGCATTGCTCAAACATTTCATTTAAAGATGTTAGAAACATTTTTAATGTGGGCAAGCTTTTGTCTTAACTTTGCACAAACTATCATTCTCTAACAGAGAAAGGTTTTCAGCACTTGCATGCTTTCTTTCTGTTCATTTGCTTAGTTGCACTAACAGAGTGTTACTGTTCACAGAAAGCGCTAAACTGAGCGTTTTAATGCTTAGAATCTCAAACATATGTTCATGATCATAAAACTTGTAACTCACTGAAATCTGTGTTCTGCATTGCTGAATCATTTTATTTAAAGATGTTAGAAACATCTTTAATGTGGGCAAGGTTTAGTCTTAACTTTGCACAAACTATCATTCTCTAACAGAGAAAGAAGGTTTTCAGCACTTGCATGCTTTCTTTCTGTTCATTTGATTAGTTGCACTTACAGAGTGTTACTGTTCACAAAAACGCTAAACTGAGCGTTTTATGCTTAGAATCTCAAATATATGTTCATGATCATAAAACTTGTAACTCACTGAAATCTGTGTTCTGCATTGCTGAAACACATTTCATTTAAAGATGTTAGAGACATCTTTAATGTGGGGAAAGCTTTAGTCTTAACTTTGCACAAACTATCATTCTCTAACAGAGGAAAAAGGTTTTCAGCACTTACATGCTTTCTTTATGTTCATTTGCTTAGTTGCACTAACAGAGTGTTACTGTTCACAGAAAGCTCTAAACTGAGCGTTTTATGCTTAGAATCTCAAACATATGTTCATGATCATCAAAAAACTAGTAAATCACTGAAATCTGTGTTCTGCATTGTAACTAAAACATTTCTTTTATAGATATTAGAAACATCTTTAATGTGGGCAAGCTTTAGTCTTAACTTTGCACAAACTATCATTCTCTAACAGAGAAAGAAGGTTTTTCAGCACTTGCATGCTTTCTTTCTGTTCATTTGCTTAGTTGCACTCACAGAAAGCGCTAAACTGAGCGTTTTATGCTTAGAATCTCAAACATATGTTCATGATCATAAAACTAGTAACTCACTGAAATCTGTGTTCTGCATTGCAAAAAACATTTCATTTAAAGATGTTAGAAACATCTTTAATGTGGGCAAGCTTTAGTCTTAACTTTGCTCAAACTATCATTCTCTAACAGAGAAAGAAGGTTTTCAGCACTTGCATGCTTTCTTTCTGTTCATTTGCTTAGTTACACTAACAGAGTGTTTCTGTTCACAGAAACGCTAAACTGAGCGTTTTATGCTTAGAATCTCAAACATATGTTCATGATCATAAAACTAGTACTCTCACTGAAACTGAAATCTGTTTTTTGCATTGCTCACACATTTCATTTAAAGATGTTAGAAACATCTTTAACGTGGGCAAGGTTTAGTCTTAACTTTGCACAAACTATCATTCTCTAACAGAGAAAAAGAAAGGAGGTTTTCAGCACTTGCATGCTTTCTTTCTGTTTCATTTGCTTAGTTGCACTAACAGAGTGTTACTGTTCAAAGAAAGCGCTAAACTGAGCGTTTTATGCTTAGAAGCTCAAACATATGTTCATGATCATAAAAAACTTAGTAACTCACTGAAATCTGTGTTTTGCATTGCTGCTAAAACATTTCATTTAAAGATGTTAGAAACATCTTTAATGTGGGCAAGCTTTAGTCTTACAACTTGCACAAACTATCATTCTCTAACAGAGAAAGAAGGTTTTCAGCACTTGCATGCTTTCTTTCTGTTCATTTGCTTAGTTGCACTAACAGAGTGTTACTGTTCACAGAAAGCGCTAAACTGAGCGTTTTTTATGCTTAGAATCTCAAACATATGTTCATGATCATAAAACTTGTAACTCACTGAAATATGTTTTATGCATTGCTCAAACATTTCATTGAAAGATGTTGGAAACATCTTTAATGTGGGCAAGCTTTAGTCTTAACTTTGCACAAACTATCATTCTCTAACAGAGAAAGAAGGTTTTCAGCACTTGTGTTCTTTCTTTCTGTTCATTTGCTTAGTTGCACTAACAGAGTGTTTCTGTACACAGAGAGCGCTAAACTGAGCGTTTTATGCTTAGAATCTCAAACATATGTTCATGATCATAAAACTTGTAACTCACTGTAATCTGTGTTTTGCATTGCTCAAACATTTCATTTAAAGATGTTAGAAAACATCTTTAATGTGGCAAGCTTTTTAGTCTAACTTTGCACAAACTATCATTCTCTAACAGAGAAAGAAGATTTTCAGCACTTGCATGCTTTCTTTCTGTTCATTTGCTTAGTTGCACTAACAGAGTGTTACTGTTCACAGAAAGCGCTAAACTGAGCGTTTTATGCTTAGAAGCTCAAACATATGTTCATGATCATAAAACTTGTAACTCACTGAAATCTGTTTTTCTGCATTGCTCAAAACATTTTATTTAAAGATGTTAGAAACATCTTTAATGTGGGCAAGCTTTAGTCTTAACTTTGCACAAACCATCATTCTCTAACAGAGAAAAGAGGTTTTCAGCCCTTGCATGCTTTCTTTCTGTTCATTTGCTTAGTTGCACTAACAGAGTGTTTCTGTACACAGAAGCGATAAACTGAGCGTTTTATGCTTAGAAGCTCAAACATAAGTTCATGATATCTGTTTTTTCCATTGCTCTAACATTTCTTTTATAGATATTAGAAACATCTTTAATGTGGGCAAGCTTTAGTCTTAACTTTGCACAAACTATCATTCTCTAACAGAGAAAGAAGGTTTTCAGCACTTGCATGCTTTCTTTCTGTTCATTTGCTTAGTTGCACTAACAGAGTGTTACTGTTAACAGAAGCGCTAAACTGAGCGTTTTATGCTTAGAAATCTCAAACATATGTTCATGATCATAAAACTTGGTAACTCACTGAAATATGTGTTCTGCATTGCTAAAACATTTCATTTAAGATGTTAGAAACATGTTTAATGTGGGCAAGCTTTAGTCTTAACTTTGCACAAACTATCATTTTCTTACAGAGAAAGAAGGTTTTCAGCACTTGCATGCTTTCTTTCTGTTCATTTGCTTAGTTGCACTAACAGAGTGTTACTGTTCACAGAAACGCTAATCTGAGCGTTTTATGCTTAGAATCTCAAACATATGTTCATGATCATAAAACTTGTAACTCACTGAAATCTGTTTTTGCATTGCTCAAACATTTTATTTAAAGATGTTAGAAACATCTTTAATGTGGGCAAGCTTTAGTCTTAACTTTGCACAAACTATCATTCTCTAACAGGTAGTCTTAACTTTGCACAAACTATCATTCTCTCGTTTTCTGTTCATTTGCTTAGTTGCACTAACAGAGTGTTACTGTTCAAAGAAAGCGATAAACTGAGCGTTTTATGCTTAGAATCTCAAACATATGTTCATGATCATAAAAGTAGTAACTCACTGAAATCTGTTTTTCTGCATTGCTGAAACATTTTATTTAAAGATGTTAGAAAGATCTTTAATGTGGGCAAACGTTAGTCTTAACTTTGCACAAACTATCATTCTCAAACAGAGAAAAAAGATTTTTAGCACTTGCATGCTTTCTTTCTGTTCATTTGCTTAGTTGCACTAACAGAGTGTTACTTTTCACAGAAACGCCAAACTGAGCGTTTTATGCTTAGAATCTCAAACATATGTTCATGATCATAAAACTTGTAACTCACTGTAATCTGTGTTTTGCATTGCTCAAACATTTCATTTAAAGATGTTAGAAACATCTTTAATGTGGGCAAGCTTTAGTCTTAACTTTGCACAAACTATCATTCTCAAACAGAGAAAAAAGATTTTCAGCACTTGCATGCTTTCTTTCTGTTCATTTGATTAGTTGAATTAACAGAGTGTTACTGTTCACAGAAAGCGCTAAACTGAGCGTTTTATGCTTAGAAGCTCAAACATATGTGCAAGGTCAAGAAAGTAGTAACTCACTGAAATCTGTTTTTTGCATTGCTCAAACATTTCATTTAAAGATGTTACAAACATCTTTAACATGGGCAAGCTTTAGTTTTAACTTTGATTCAAACTATCATTCTCTAACAGAGAAAGAAGGTTTTCAGCACTTGCATGCTTTCTTTCTGTTCATTTGCTTAGTTGCACTTACAGAGTGTTACTGTTCACAGAAACGCTAAACTGAGCGTTTTATGCTTAGAATCTCAAACATATGTTCATGATCATAAAACTAGCATCTCACTGAAATCTGTGTTCTGAGGGTTTGCAGCACTTGCATGCTTTATTGCTGTTCATTTGCTTAGTTGCACTAACAGAGTGTTACTGTTCACAGAAAGCTCTAAACTGAGCGTTTTATGTTTAGAATCTCAAACATATGTGCAAGATCATGAAAGTAGTAACT